>NC_059201.1:20529544-20814544 GCF_020615455.1 Coregonus clupeaformis
TTATTCACTTCACAGGAGTTCTACTCTCCAGACCTCAGTTTTGGCCGATGGGTGAAAGAGAGTGTTATTTTGACAAACCAATTATGTTGCCTCCCACCTGTGATCCACATCACTAAGTGTCAGAGGTCCCACCCAGACACAACCACCTCCTAGGCACTTCATGTTGATCTGAAACAATTTGATAGCTATATTGTAGTTGTTCCATCTTAACCTCCAGAATCTACAGTGTATCTATGGGCTATTTCTGGATGGGGCCTCTCGCTCCCATCACAGTGGATGACAGTGTAATACGTGTGTGTGTGTGCGTGTGGTGTGTGTGTGTGTGTGTGTGTGTGTGTGTGTGTGTGTATGTGTGTGTGTCAGTAGGTGCCGTTCAAGATTAGGAATGACGTCTTTTTGTGTGAGCATGGCCTTACAGTATTTCTATCACAGCATATTGGATGACTGTCATTCATATTCCATTAACCCAGCTCAATGTATCGATAGATTTAGGCTACTACATGATACTCAAATTTTCCCTATACCCATCGTAAGGTTCCTACAACATAGCCACAGGTCGAGAAACAAATTGGAGTAATCAAGGTGACAGACAGTGACACATTTAATACCGTCTTGCACACTCTTGCCTGCATCTAGTTGATCTGATCACCCGCACACACAGTTCACTTTCATACCAGCCACATACAGCATCATCACTTTGCTTGTTGTTCAGAAAGTATTCAGACCCCTTCCCTTTTTCCACATTTTGTTACGTTATTTTTTCCCTTATCAATCTACACACAATACCCCATAATGACAAAGCGAAATCAGGTTTTTAGAAATGTTTGCAAATGTATTAAAAATAAAAAACGTATACGTATTCAGACCCTTTGATATGAGACTCGAAATTGAGCTCAGGTGCATCCTGTTTCCATTGGTCATCCTTGAGATGTTTCTACAACTTGATTGGAGTCCACCTGTGGTAAATTCAATTGATTGGACATGATTTGGAAAGACACACACCTGTCTATATAAGGTCCCACAGTTGACAGTACATGTCAGAGCAAAAACCAAGCCATGAGGTCGAAGGAATTGTCCGTAGAGCTCCGAGACAGGATTGTGTCGAGGCACAGATCTGGGGAAGGGTACCAAAAAATGAATGCAGCATTGAAGGTCCCCAAGAACACAGTGGCCTCCATCATTCTTAAATGGAAGAAGTTTGGAACCACCAAGACTCTTCCTAGAGCTGGCCACCCGGCCAAACTGAGAAATCGGAGGAGAAGGGTCTTGGTCAGGGAGGTGACCAAGAAACCGATCACTCTGACAGAGCTCCAGAGTTCCTCTGTGGAGATGGGAGAACCTTCCAGAAGGACAACCATCTCTGCAGCACTCCAGCAATCAGGCCTTTATGGTAGTGGCCAGACGGAAGCCACTCCTCAGCAAGACAAGGCACATGACAGGCCACTTGGAGCTTTCCAAAAGGCACATAAAGGACTCTCAGACCATGAGAAACAAGATTCTCTGGTCTGATGAAACCAAGATTGAACTCTTACCAAGCGTCACGTCTGGAGGAAACCTGGCACCATCCCTATGGTGAAGCATGGTGGTGGCAGCATCATGCTGTGAGGATGTTTTTCAGCGGCAGGGACTGGGAGACTAGTCAGGATCAAGGGAAAGATGAACGGAGCAAAGTACAGAGAGATCCTTGATGAAAATGAATGTCCTTGAGCGGCTCAGCCAGAGCCCGGACTTGAACACGATCGTACATCTCTGGAGAGACCTGAAAATAGCTGCGCAGCGACGCTCCCCATCCAACCTGACAGAGCTTGAGAGGATCTGCAGAGAAGAATGGGAGAAACTCCCCAAATACAGGTGTGCCAAGCTTGTAGCGTTATACCCAAGAAGACTCAAGGCTGTAATCAATGCCAAAGGTGCTTCAACAAAGTACTGAGTAAAGGGTCTGAATACTTATGTAAATGTGATATTTACGTTTTTAATTTTTATACATTTGCCAACATTTCTAAAAACCTGTTTTTCCTTTGTCATTGTAGGGTATTGTGTGTGGATTGATGAGGGGGGAACTATTTAATCAATTTAAAATAAGGCTGTAACTTAACAAAATGTGGAAAAAGTCAAGGGGTCTGAATACTTTCCCAACCAGAAGCCATGGATCACAGGCAACATCCGCACTGACCTAAAGGCTAGACCTGCCTCTTTCAAGGAGCGGTACACTAATCCGGAAGCTTATTAGAAATCCTGCTACGACCTCCGACAAGCCATCAAACATGGAAAGCGTCAATACAGGAATAAGATCAAATACTACTACGCCGGCTCTGACGCTCGTTGGATGTGGCAGGGCTTGAAAACTATCACGGATTACAAAGGGAAACCCAGCTGCGAGCTGCCAAGTGACGCGAACCTACCAGAGGAGCTAAATGCCTTCTGTGCTCGCTTCGAGGTAAGCAACACTGAACCATGTATGAGAGCACCAGCTGTTCCAGACGACTGTGTGATCTCGCTCTCCATAGCCAACGTGAGTAAGACCTTTAAACAGGTTAACATTCACAAGGCCGCAGGAGCCAGATGGATTACCAGGACAGGTACTCAGAGCATGCACTGATCAGCTGGCAAGAATCTTCACTGAAATGTTTACCTTTCCCTGACCCTGTCTGTAATACCTACATGTTTCAAGTAGACTACCATATTCCCTGTGCGCCAAGGTAACCTGTCTAAATTACTATCGTCACATAGCTCTCACATCTGTAACCATGGAATGCTTTGAAAGGCGGGTCATGGCTCATATCTACACCATCATTCCAGACACCCTAGACCCACTCCAATTTGCATACCGCTCCAACAGATCCACAGATGACACAATCTCTATTGCACTCCACACTGCCCTCTCCCACCTGGATAAGAGGAACACCTATGTGAGAATGTTGTTCATTGACTACAGCTCAGCGTTCAACACCATAGTGCCCTCCAAGCTCATCACTAAGATCAGGACCCTAGGACTGAACACCTGCCTCTGCAACTGGATCCTGGACTTCCTGACGGTCCGCCCCGGGGGGGAGGGTAGGCAACAACACATCCGCCACACTGACCTTCAACACAGGAGCCCTCAGGGTGCGTGCTCAGTCCCCTCCTGTACCCCCTTTTTACCCACAACTGCGTGGCAGCGCACGACTCCAACACCAACATTACGTTTTCTGACGACACAACGGTGGTAGGCCTGATCACCAACGACGATGACACAGCCTATAGGGAGGAGGTCAGTGACCTGGCAATGTGGTGCCAGGACAACAACCTCTCCCTCAACATCAGCAAGACAAAGGAGCTGATCGTGGACTACAGGAAACGGAGGGCTGAGCATGCCCCCCTCCACATCGACAGGGCTGTAGTGGACTGGCTGCATCACCGCTTGGTATGGAAACTGCTTGGCATCCGACCACAAGGCGCTACAGAGGATAGTGCGAATTGCCCAGTACACCACTGGGGCCGAGCTCCCTGCCATCCAGGACCTCTATACCAAGCGGTGTCAGAGGAAGGCCCTAAAAATGGTCAAAGACTCCAGTCACCCATGTCATACACTGTTATCTCTGCGACTGCACGGCAAGCAGTACCGATGCACCAAGTCTGAACCCACAGGCCCCTAAACAGCTTCTTCCGCCAAATCATAAGACTGCTAAATAGTTAACCAAATAGCTACCTGGACTATCTGCATTGACCCCCCTTTGCACTAACTCTTTTGACTCATCACATACGCTGCTGCTACTGCTTATTGTCCATCCTGTTCCCTAGTCTACCCCTACCTATATGTACATATCTACCTCAATTACCTCGTACCCCTGCACATCGACAGCTAGCTAGCTGTAGCTTATGCTTTCAGTACTAGATTCATTTTCTAATCCTTTGATTGGATTGGACAAGATGTTAGCTCATGCTGCAAGAGCTCTGATAGGTTTGAGGACATCCTCTGGAAGTTACTTACTGTGTAAATCTATGGAAGGGGGTCAGAACAACCACGAGCCTCCTAGGTTTTGTATTGAAGTCAATGTACCCAGACGGAAAATAGCTGTTTTCCGGCTACACCATGGTGCTACCCTAGATGATGCTGTTGAGGCTACTGTAGACCTTTATTGCAAAACAGTATGTTTTAATCATTTATTTAGTGACTTCCTCCTCTGAGGAGCCCTCCACGTGTGTGTGTGTGTGTGTGTGTGTGTGTGTGTGTGTGTGTGTGTGTGTGTGTGTGTGTGTGTGTGTGTGTGTGTGTGTGTGTGTGTGTGTGTGTGTGCGTGCGTGCGTGCGTGCGTGCGTGCGTGCGTGCGTGCGTGCGTGCGTGCGTGCGTGCGTGCGTGCGTGCGTGCGTGCGTGCGTGCGTGCGTGCGTGCGTGCGTGCGTGAGTGCGTGCGAGGCAGGAATAAAGATAGAGTGAGGAATAGCACCATTAGCAGGTTAGGTCCCGGCCCTCCAGATAGCAGAGCAGACAGAATGAGTCCACTGGTTTAACTGTGAGTATGTAGGACACACTGTTCCATCATACATAACTAGAGAGAGAGAGAAAGAGAGAGAGAGAGAGAGAGACTCAACATGTTGTAATTACTTGTGTTAAGTAATTAAGTACAGATGAACAGAAGTGTAATTATGAGGAAAGCTTTGAGCTTCATGATGTAGGCCTGCTGTAAAGTTGAGAGGCATTCCAAGCCAAGAAAATGTCGCCTGGTTACGCATCCACATCGCTCCAGCCAACTGACATTTCTTCTCCTTGATGAATGTATGTAACCATAGATAGATCAGCAGACATAAAAGGAAAATGTGCTTACAGAGGACATTATGATACAAATAAATGAGTTAAATCAATGGCACTGAACTGATGCACAGAAATTGACAGAAAAAGTTGACAGTTAAACAGATAAACAAAAATAAAAGGAATGTTGGCTATGATATTGAATTGAATCATTCTAGTAGGCCCTACTGGCATGTCCTGAGTTGCCTTTGAGGGGGGAAACATTCAATTCCCAATGTTTATTATGAGAATAAACATAATGCAGAGCTGTATGCAGTGGCTGTAGAGCTGTATGCAGGGCAGTTGGGACAGAGCCCCACCTGTTTTGAGCCCCACCTGTTTAGCAAAAAAAATAAGTGCCTGTTTTGCATGTTATTTTGGCATTAATACGTGTCACATATCAGTTTGCAAACAATGTTTAAAAAATGTATTGAGTTAATTAAGCCGCATATGAACATGGTCTCTTATTTGCTTTCTTGAGTAAGGCAGCTCCACAACGCAGGTGTTTCAGCCAAGCTCAGTGCTTTCAGTGGTGGTGGGGCAGCCAGCGGAAAATATGGAGCGTAGGGTTGGTAATGTTCTCTAGTTGCTAGTTGCACCGTGATTGGCTCAGTGTTCTGTCACTCATGGGGACACTACGTCACCACAAAATCTACAGGGAGAGCTAGAAAATTCAAGCCCCTTGGGTGCTGCCTTAGATTTACATTAGAAGTGCCCATCCAAGAAGGCTCAAGGTCATTGGCCACAGATTAAATGACATCAAATCACGTTATATCTACCATAGCTTTGATTGGACTGATCATGTCAACATCATACTTTCAAAATCTTAGCTAGCAAGCTAGACAAGCAGTCATCATCATGAATCAAGTTGACAATCTACTGGCAAATCCTTTTCAATCCTTGTCATATGAAACATTACACAACAAGTTGGAAATTGCAAATTCAACAATGAGTGGTTTGGAAGGAATCAGTGGCTAACTGCAAGTTTTGCAAAGCAATCACTAGCCTGCTATTCAGTGGAGAGGGTGTGTGGTCCAAGTCTGGGTTTAAGGGTCTCTTTTCCAAGCTTAAAAGGATAAACATTCAATCGCAACACACCATGGGCCAGAAAAGGTTGAATACATTGGCCATGCTGTCAATCCAGCATGACTTCTGCCGTGTTCAAAACAACTGGAAACTCGGAACTGGGAAATCTCAGACTTCAGTGAGTTCAAGACAACTGGGAACTCTGAAAAAAAACGAGCTCCGACTGGGAAAAAAAGTTTTGAATGGTCATCCAACTCGGAATTCCAAGTCAGGAACTCAGGCCTCATTCTAGAGTTCCGACTTGAAGATCACTGGCGTCATGATTCGACCTTGTTTTTTTTCTCGCCGCGCCACCTTCCTGTTCAAGTGAGCACAGCACAACAAGGTGAGTCCAAAAATGTATTGTATGCTGCTGCATAGATTATGTAGTATGCCAGGGAGATATGTACAGTTGAAGTCGGAAGTTTACATACACCTTAGCCAAATACATTTAAACTCAGTTTTTCACAATTCCTGACATTTAATCCTAGTATAAATTCCCTGGTTTAGGTCATTTAGGATCACCACTTTATTTTAAGAATGTGAAATGTCAGAATAATAGTAGAGAGAATGATTTATTTCAGCTTTTATTTCTTTCATCGCATTCCAAGTGGGTCAGATGTTTACATACACTCAATTCGTATTTGGTAGCATTGCCTTTAAATTGTTTAACTTGGGTCAAAAGTTTAGGGTAGCCTTCCACAAGCTTCCCACAATACGTTGGGTGAATTTTGGCCCATTCCTCCTGACAGCGCTGGTGTAACTGAGTAAGGTTTGTAGGCCTCCTTGCTCGCACACGCTTTTTCAGTTCTGCCCACACATTTTCTATAGGATTGAGGTCAGGGCTTTGTGATGGCCACTCCAATACCTTTGTTGTCCTTAAGCCATTTTGCCACAACTTTGGAAGTATGCTTGGGGTCATTCTCCATTTGGAAGACCCATTTGCGACCAAGCTTTAACTTCCTGACTGATGACTTGAGATGTTGCTTCAATATATCCACATAATTTTCCTTCCTCCATGATGCCATCTATTTTGTGAAGTGCACCAGTCCCTCCTGCAGCAAAGCACCCCCACAGCATGATGCTGCCAACCCCGTGCTTCACGGTTGGGATGGTGTTCTTCGGCTTGCAAGCATCCCCCCTTTTCATCCAAACATAACGATGGTCATTATGGCCAAACAGTTCTATTTTTGTTTCATCAGACCAAAAAGTAAGATATTTGTCCCCATGTGCAGTTGCAAACCATAGTCTGGCTTTTTTATGGTGGTTTTGGAGCAGTGGCTTCTTCCTTGCTGAGCGGCCTTTCAGGTTATGTCGATATAGGACTCGTTTTACTGTGGATATAGATAATTTTGTACCTGTTTCCTCCAGCATCTTCACAAGGTCCTTTGCTGTTATTCTGGGATACCAAAGTACATTCATCTCTAGGAAAGAGAACGCGTCTCCTTTCTGAGCGGTATGACGGCTGTTTGTACAGATGAACGTGGTACCTTCAGGCGTTTGGAAATTGCTCCCAAGGATGAACCAGACTTGTGGAGGTCTACAATTTTTTTCTGAGGTCTTGGCTGATTTCTTTTGATTTTCCCATGATGTCAAGCAAAGAGGCACTGAGTTTGAAGGTAGGCCTTGAAATACATCCACAGGTACACCTCCAATTGACTCAAATGATGTAAATTAGCTGTTTAAAGGCACAGTCAACTTAGTGTATGTAAACTTCTGACCCACTGGAATTGTGATACAGTGAATTATAAGTGAAATAATCTGTCTGTAAACAATTATTGGAAAAAATACTTGTGTCATGCACAAAGTACATGTCCTAACCGACTTGCCAAAACTATAGTTTGTTAAGAAGACATTTTTGGAGTGGTTGAAAAACGAGTTTTAATGACTCCAACCTAAGTGTATGTAAACTTCCAACTTCAACTGTATACTGTAGCTAAGAAAGTAATACTAAGTGTATGTTGTGTAGTAAGCTGTTAGTAGCCCATGTGCCTCACCCTAATAATTTGGTCTATTTTCCCCTCTTAATTTCGCCTACTGTTCTGACTTGGTGGTGCACATGTAGCCTATAGCCTGTTTTAGAGAAATGTAATCATTGAATATTGTAAGAGCTTTCATTGTCTGCTTATTAGCCCCCTTTATTTATCCTACGGTTCTGACTTGGTGTACATGGAGAATACTGTAAGAACTGCCCATGTTCTGAATTCTGACACTGTACATTTCAAAAGTGCTGAACAAATAGTTATATTGACTACATCCTTCCTAGCTCGCTCATTAATGTCTTAATCGAAATCACAGATTGCCTCTTATCTGCTCGTAGTTCCCTTTTGCCATAGTTTGTACATATCAACTGTCAGTAGAAAACACATTTGTTTAAGCATGTCAGCCATATCAACTATGTTTTTTTTTAAAGGCAGTAAATGAATGAACTGTTTTGACAAGGTTCAGCTGATAGCCAGGTGTAGGATTCACTCCATGGTGCTGAAAAGAAAGTTCTGCTGTTGGGTCAGCTTAATGTAGGCCCTAACAGTTTGTGGGCACCGTTATAGTGCAATTAATTAATATATTGTTTTGTGTTGTGTTGTGTAGTGGCTTTGCTAAAAACACCAAGATTTACATGCTAAAATCGCCACTGGCTAAATGTACTCAACTTATAAAATATGTATGCAGTGATTTGGACTGAGTCAACTCTAGCCTACTGAAGGCAATACATTTCAGTGATTTCCTTTTTATGAAAAATGACTGTTAGGCCTACAATTAAAATGTGTAAAAAGGTGTGTCAGAGTGCGATGTGGGTTATAGGCATGGCACAGCGGCCATATCGAAAATTGATGTATGAATGACAACCAGTAGGCTACGGTGAAAGAGGAAATTAATTTTTCAAGTGTGACCCACATAATGACGATGGATGGAAGTGGCTGGGCTTGTTTGAACATTAATTTTTAGAGTGCAGTACCACCAGTGCCTGTTTTACTGCGAAAACACTGCTAAACCAGCGAGAACAGAAAAGGGAGGGAGTGTCTATTTCTCGGGTGGTTTATTGCACTGAAGCCTCTATCCATCTCTCTCCATCTCTCAGCCTTCCCAGAAAAGACGCCGACGGAGAGAAGGGAGAATCGGACCGCGTGAGGATAGGAAAGTAAGTGAGAAGGATTAATTGAAATATTGTCGCTCAATGTGACCGAGCTATCATTGCGAGCGCCGTGTCCGCTTTGTGTTCAACTTTTCTGGGGCCAGTGTGTGTGTGTGTGTGTGTGTGTGTGTGCAACCTGGACTCAGGGGTACACTTAACATAGTAAACGTGATTCCGGTACACTCCAATTTGTATAATATATTATGTTTAGTTGGGTATGGTTTATATTAATTTGTGGATGTCCATCATCCATTTCGTATGATATTTTACGAATTCCAATTTGTTGTGGCTAACGTTAGGTAGGGGGCTAGGTGGCTAACACGAACGTTAGCTAGGTGGCTAACGTTAGTTAGGCTAGGGGTTAGGGGTTAAGGTTAGGGTTAAGGTTAGGAGTTAGGTTAAAGGATTAGCTAATATGCTAAGTAGCTAAAAAGTAATAAGTAGTTGCCCGTGATGAGATTCGAACACGCGAGACGCTGGCTTTATAAAGCCGCCAGGCATCCATCCATCCCGGCCAACATACCTACTTTATATTTTGCCTTAATTAACCTCCGGTCTTATGTAGCCATACCAAAAGTAACATATACTAATTTGAGTTTCCCGGATTTACATTTACTATGTTACATCTAGTCTATGTGAGAACTCAGAAGCATGTAGCTAGAAGCATGTAGCTCTGCAGCCTCTTATTGTGGGGTGTTTCTATTCCTAAATATAACTTATATATAAAAAACTTTGTTTCATTATGCAGTTATTTTACTTGTTGTAGTCTGTGTCATTCAGACGAATTTGGGCGATAATAAAACAAGGTTGAATGGAATGTAGGCTACAGCTACTTCTGCTTTTTTGCAATTAGCCAGGGGATGAGGTCAATTTGAACGAGGTCAGTATGATGCACCTCAATAAAAACAGATAAAAGTGTACGAAACATACAGTAGCCTATAAGCCTATTATTCATTGTGGTACACCTATTATCTATTTTCCTGTTCTAACTTGTTATTTTTACAAGTGGTAAGATGATGATGATTATGGTGATTGTGATAGTAATGATGATGTTGGTGTTGTTGTTGGTCATGATGATGATGACTGTGCTCTTGGTAGTGATAAGGAGAATGATGCTGAAAAAGATAATGAATAATGACTCATGCCATTTTCAGTCTGAAAGGTCATCTGTATGCTGACTGACTGGCTGTGTAAGATCCAAACCAAACACACACTATACAGCTAGTAGCAAGGCTGGGAGATCTGGGACACTCACTGAGCTAAATACAGACTGAAATCCTCTCTTTACCTCTTCTCTCCATCCTCCACTACTCTCAGCATCTATTGATTACCTACAGTCATAAATGGCCTATATATCAATGGACCTGTGCATTAAATCAGTACATATCATTTCGAGGCCATTGTAAAGCTGCTATGAGTAACTCTCCTTATTGCTTGCGCAAACAGAAGACTGAGGCCCACGACCACTCTGCCAAAGTTAACAGCTCTGGAGTTTGGCCTGTCAGTCTGCTACCTCTCACTGCTGGGAGCCTTGGCAGTCCCCTTCCCCCTCACCCCTCTCCCTCTCTCTATCTCACTGGCCCAGTCAGCACAGCAGAGCATGATCCAAGGGAGTCCAGTTCTGCTGACAGAGGAGAGATAGTGAGACTGGTCCTTTAGGCTCTCTTCTCTTTTTCTTCCCCTTTATTTTCTCTCTCTCTCTCTCTCTCTCTCTCTCTCTCTCTCTCTCTCTCTCTCTCTCTCTCTCTCTCTCTCTCTCTCTCTCTCTCTCTCTCTCTCTCTCTCTCTCTCTCTCTCTCTCTCTCTCTCTCTCTCTCTCTCTCTCTCTCTCTCTCTCTCTCTCTCTCTCTCTCTCTCTCTCTCTCTCTCTCTCTCTCTCTCTCTCACAGTAGTAGTAATTAAGTATATAATCATATAGGGAGTACTGTGTCCCTGGCTCCCCTCTGTAATAGAACTACCATCAATAGCTCTACCTGTTCTTCCATCCCTTTATTGCTCTCTCAATCATCTCACTCTCATTATCTACCTTAGCAATACTCCCTCCTTTATCCCACTCCTACTCAATATTCCCCTTGTCTCTCTTTCCTTCTTTCCCACTCTTTACTCTTGCTCTTTGCCCTCTCTCTTTCTGCACTCATGCCTTTTCCAGGCTGGCATTTCTAATGGTTCTCCTACACAGCAGCCAGTGTACTGAGTGTCCGTGTGTGTGTCCAAGTGTGTATGTGTGTGTTCTCAGTGATAATGTACAGTGCAGTAAGCCTGCAGTATGTCTGAGTTGAGTATACACTCCATTGGTCTGAATAACAGAATGCCTGCAGAATGTACTGTGATTTGTTATTTTAATTTAATTTAAGCAGGGAGTCATGCTGACACAACAGTCTCTTTCACAGATGAGCCCTGCGTGAACACATCAATAAACAACAATTACACTATACGTACTGTATTTATATACACATCAATTACACAAGGACTTTTGGAGATCATTCCACATTAGAGGCGCATAAAAACTAAAAGCAGATTTACCTAACTCTGTGGCGATTGAATGGATCTCCAGGGTTAGCCATCCCTGAGTCCAGGTCTGGTAACTTAAACGTCATGATGAATACATCATATTGATCTAAACAGTAGCAGCTCCAGTGTCTTCCATTCTATGCCTCGATGCCTACATATATACAGACTATTCCTCTTTGGCCAACATTAAACATGGGCAGCAGGTAGCCTAGCAGTTAAGAGCGTTGGGTCAGTTACCGAATGGTTGCTGGTTTGAATCCCCGAGCTGACAAGGTGAAAATTCTGTTGATGTGCCCTTGAGCAAGGCACTTAACCCTAATTGCTCCAGGGTCACTGTCAATAATGGCTGATCCCTGGCTGTGACTCCACTCTCTGAGGGTGGCTCAGGGGGAGTGGGATATGCAAAAAATAAAATTCACATGCTTATAATACACACTTGTACATGTGTGAAATAGGACAAATGTAAGCACCTAGCTTATTATTAAAAAGGAAAATTAGCTTATTGTTGGGATGGGTGTGGGGTCTTAGTATTCATTTATAGGGACATGCTCTTGTCTAGAGACGGACAGTGGTCTGTTATTTGGTCTATAGGGAGTCATTCTGTCTCAGCTTTTGATATTCTCAGCTCTCATTGTGACATCATCACCTCTTGGTCATTCTGCCTTGCATCTGCTCGTGCTGCCTGTATGCATGCTGCTGGGTTGCTATGGAAACGATTGGTCTGCTTTTACAGCAGCTGTTTACCGAAAAGCATGCGAGCGAGCACATTTACTCACACGCAGACAGCACACAAACACACGTGCGCGATGCAAGGAGGGCGAGACAGACATTTGCCTTTTAACAGAGAGAGATAAGATACACTGTAAAAAAAAAAATATCCTGTTGTGTTTACTGGCAGCCTGTAAGTAACTGTAAAAAAAGGTATATTAAGTTACCATAAATTCCAAAGAAACGTTGGTTTAACAGTACATGTTTCTTTCTTTACAGTAACATACAACATACCTTTTTTTACAGTAACTTACAGGTACCTGGCTGCCAGTAAGTTGCTGTAAAAACAGCAGGATTTTTTCTTTTTTTACAGTGTACTTACTTGGAAAACTCTACCAACAATCTGCCACACTCTGTTCTGCCCTTAGTCTTGTGTTTTGAAATCCCAATTTATTTAGATCAGGGATGGGCAACTTCAGTCCTAGGGTGCCTGATTGGTGACACTTTTCCCCCAGCCCTATAGCTAACACACCTGATTGAAGTAACTGTATTCCAAACTGGAGGCCATGATTAGTTGATTATTAGAGTCAGGTGTGTGTCAGCTAGTTTTGGGGCAAAAGTGTGTCACCAATCAGGCCCCTAAGGACTGATAGAGCTAGATATGGGGCTGCTCATTGAGAGAGAGAGAGAGAGAGAGAGAGAGAGAGAGAGAGAGAGAGAGAGTGAGAGAGTGAGAGAGAGAGAGAGAGAGAGAGAGAGAGAGAGAGAGAGAGAGAGAGAGAGAGAGAGAGAGAGAGAGAGAGAGAGAGAGAGAGAGAGAGAGAGAGAGAGAGAGAGAGAGAGAGAGAGAGAGAGAGAGAGAGAGAGAGAGAGAGAGAGAGAGAGAGAGAGAGAGAGAGAGAGAGAGAGAGAGAGAGAGAGAGAGAGAGAGAGAGAGAGAGAGAGAGAGAGAGAGAGAGAGAGAGAGAGAGAGAGAGAGAGAGAGAGAGAGAGAGAGAGAGAGAGAGAGAGAGAGAGAGAGAGAGAGAGAGAGAGAGAGAGAGAGAGAGAGAGAGAGAGAGAGAGAGAGAGAGAGAGAGAGAGAGAGAGAGAGAGAGAGAGAGAGAGAGAGAGAGAGAGAGAGAGAGAGAGAGAGAGAGAGAGAGAGAGAGAGAGAGAGAGAGAGAGAGAGAGAGAGAGAGAGATGCCATTGTGTATCGACCCAAGGCTCATCAGGTCACACCCCCTGAGTGAGAGAGAATAAATTAGCTGTTAGATTTAATTAGTCATGTGGATAATCACTTAGTGGCCTGGCTGAATTGCTGTGTGTTAGTGATGAGCTGTAACAAAAGCCTGCACACCCTGTAGGTGACCACTGCCCAACACTGAGTACAGTATCTCCAAGAGATGCATTTCTCATTGTTATTGATTTGCTGTTTGTGTGTCAGTTGCTGATACAAATGGGAAGATGTAGCTGAGAGTCAGTGGCTGTCAATGTAAGTCAATGTGTTTCTGTGTGTGAACATACACTACCAGTCAAAAGTTTGGACACACCTACTCATTCAAGGGTTTTTCTTTATTTTTACATTTTTTACAATGTAGAATAATAGTGAAGACATCAAAACTATGAAATAACACATATGGAATCATGTAGTAACCAAACAAGTGTTAAACAAATCAAAATATATTTGAGATTTGAGATTCTTCAAATAGCCTTTGCACACTATTGGCATTCTCTCAACCAGCTTCATGAGGTAGTCACCTGGAATACATTTCAATTAACAGGTGTGCCTTGTTAAAAGTTAATTTTTGGAATTTCTTTCCTTCTTAATGCATTTGAGCCAATCAGTTATGTTGTGACAAGGTATGGGTGGTATACAGAAGATAGCCCTATTTGGTAAAAGACCAAGTCCATATTATGGCAAGAACAGCTCAAATAAGCAAAGAGAAACGACAGTCCATCATTACTTTAAGACATGAAGGTCAGTCAATACGGAACATTTCAAGAAATTTGAACGTTTCTTCAAGTGCAGTCGCAAAAACCATCAAGCGCTATGATGAAACTGGCTCTCATTAGGACCGCCACAGGAATGGAAGACCCAGAGTTACCTCTGCTGCAGAGGATAAGTTCATTAGAGTTACCAGCCTCAGAAATTGCAGCCCAAATAAATGCTTCACAGAGTTCAAGTAACAGACACATCTCAACATCAACTGTTCAAAAGAGACTGCGTGAATCAGGCCTTCATGGTCAAATTGCTGCAAAGAAACCACTACTAAAGGACACCAATAAGAAGAAGAGACTTGCTTGTGCCAAGAAACACGAGCAATGGACATTAGACCGGTGGAAATGTGTCCTTTGGTCTGGAGTCCAAATTTGAGATTTTTGGTTCCAAGCGCCGTGGCTTTATGAGACGCGGTGTGGTGAGAGGATGATCTCTGCATGTGTATTTCCAAACCGTAAAGCATGGAGGAGGAGGGGTTATGGTGTGGGGGTGCTTTGCTGGTGACACAGTCTGTGATTTATTTAGAATTCAAGGCACACCTAACCAGCATGGCTACCACAGTATTCTGCAGTGATATGCCATCCCATCTGGTTTGGGCTTAGTGGGACTATCATTTGTTTTTCAACAGGACAATGACCCAACACACCTCCAGGCTGTGTAAGGGCTATTTTACCAAGAAGGTGAGTGATGGAATGCTGCATCAGATGACCTGGCCTCCACAATCCCTCGATCTCAAACCAATTGAGATGGTTTGGGATGAGTTGGACCGCAGAGTGAAGGCAAAGTAGCCAACAAGTGCTCAGCATATGTGGGAACTCCAAGACTGTTGGAAAAGCATTCCAGGTGAAGCTGGTTGAGAAAATGCCAAGAGTGTGCAACGCTGTCATCAAGGCAAAGGGTGGCTATTTGAAGAATCTCAAATATAAAATATTTTGATTTGTTGAACACTTCTTTGGTTACTACATGATTCCATATGTGTTATTTCATAGTTTTGATGTCTTCACTATTATTCTACAATGTAGAAAATAGTAAAAATGAAGAAAAACCCTTTAATGATTAGGTGTGTCCAAACTTTTGACTGGGACTGTACATACTGTACAACAACAAGTATTGAAAGAAAGGTATTGCCTCAAGCTAACAGTGGAGCCATTTAAACCTAACGTCTAGGTTGTTGTTGTTCTTGTCATCATTTTCATTGAAAACACATTTTCTATTATCAGAAAGCAGGAGAGATTTGCGGATACTAATGAATGCAGGCAGAACCAAGTGAGAGAGAATAGGGGAACACTGAAATTCCTTGATTCAACTTTTGTAGTGATGAAAAATGAGGATGAGATTTTCTCATTTCCATATTTGGCCCTGTGGGGAGAATGTTTATTTTGCTCTTGGTCTTCAAATAGTAATAAGCAGTAACAGTAGCCTGCAGGGTGGTATGATGCTGTGATATACTACCTTCTTGCACTGTACTGTGCTGTAACTGTGTAAACAAAGAATAATAGCGTAAGCAGTATACTGCTGTATAGCAAGCACCCAGGTCTTGTAAAACACTACGGTAGAACTGCAGTCAGGAGTAGTGTATGAAAAGGTACTACATGAACAGTTCTAAGGTAGGTTTGATTATATCTGGATCTCGTCTGTGTCGGACCACTGTGTGATCACGCTTTCCATAGCCGATGTGAGCAAGACCTTTAAACAGGTCAACATTCACAAGGCCGCAGGGCCAGACGTACTCAGAGCATGCCCGGACCACCTGGCAAGTGTCTTCACTGACATTTTCAACCTCTCCCTGACGAGTCTGTAATACCTACATGTTTCAAGCAGAGTCCCTGTGCCCAAGAAAGCGAAGGTAACCTGCCTAAATGACTACCTTCCCGTAGCACTCACGTCGGTAGCCATGAAGTGCTTTGAAAGGCTGGTCATGGCTCACATCAACACCATCATCCCAGAAACCCTAGACCCACTCCAATTCGCATACCGCCCCAACAGGTCCACAGATTACGCAATCTCAATCGCACTCCACACTGCCCTTTCCCACCTGGACAAAAGGAACACCTATGTGAGAATGCTGTTCATTGACTACAGCTCAGCGTTCAACACTATAGTGCCCACAAAGCTCATCACTAAGCTGAGGACCCTGGGACTAAACAACTCCCTCTGCAACTGGATCCTGGACTTCCTGACGGGCCACCCCCAGGTGGTAAGGGTAGGCAACAACACATCTGCCACACTGATCCTCAACACGGGGGCCCCTCAGGGGTGCGTGCTTAGTCCCCTCCTGTACTCCCTGTTCACCCACGACTGCATGGCCAAGCACGACTCCAACACCATCATTAAGTTTGCTGATGACACAACGGTGGTAGGCCTGATCACCGACAACGATGAGACAGCCTATAGGGAGGAGGTCAGAGACCTGGCAGTGTGGTGCCAGGACAACAACCTCTCCCTCAATGTGAACAAGACAAAGGAGATGATCGTGGACTATAGGAAAAGGAGGGCCGAACACTCCCCCATTGACATCGACGGGGCTGTAGTGGAGCGGGTCGAGAGTTTCAATTTCCTTGGGTCGAGAGTTTCAATTTCCTTGGTGTCCACATCACCAACAAACTATCATGGTCCAAACACACCAAGAAAGTTGTGAAGAGGGCATGACAACGCCTTTTCCCCCTCAGGAGACTGAAAAGATTTGGCATGGGTCCCCAGAGCCTCACAAAGTTCTACAGCTGCACCATCGAGAGCATCTTGATCGGTTGCATCACAGCCTGGTATGGCAACTGCTCGGCATCCGACCATAAGGCGCTACAGAGGGTAGTGCGTACGGCCCAGTACATCACTGAGGCCAAGCTTCCTGCCATCCAGGACCTATATACTAGGCGGTGTCAGAGGAAGGCCCAAAAATAGTCAAAGACTCCAGTCACCCAAGTCATAGACTGTTCTCTCTGCTACCGCACGGCAAGCGGTACTGGAGCGCCAAGTCTAGGTCCAAAAGGCTCCTTAACAGCTTCTACCCCCAAGTCATAAGACTGCTGAACAATTAATCAAATGGCCACCCGGACTATTTGCATTAACCCCCCCTTGTTTTTACACTGCTGCTACTCCCTGTTTATTATTTATTTACCCCTACCTACATGCACAAATTACCTCGACTAACCTGTACCCCCGCACATTGACTCAGTACCGGTACCCCCTGAATATAGCCTCATTATTGTTATTTTATTGTTACCTTTTTTATTGAATTTTTTTTACTTTAGTTTATTTTGTAAATATTTTCTTAACTCTATTTTCTTAAAACTGCATTGTTGGTTAAGGGCTTGTAAGTAAGCATTTCACAGTAAGGTCTACACCTGTTGTATTCGGCGCATGTAATTGATTTGATTTGAATAAAGCCGTGTTGGACTGTGTTTGTACTGCATTGAATTGGATTTGATGACGTTAGAGCAGCAGTTTTATGACGTTCCCCTCCCTGGCCCTAGCACTGAGTGGCTCTCCTGGGTGGCTCTCCTGGGTGGCTCTCCTGGGTGGCTCTCCTGGGTGGCTCTCCTGGGTGTCCCTTTATTTAAACCCACCCCAGCATGAACACTGTTGTTGGAGCAGGATTAAGCCCTGCTGTACCTGCTGTAAGCCCTGCTGTACGAGGGGCCAACTCGTGCATATAAAGGGAAGGAGCCGAGGGAGACTAACTAACTAATTAAAAGTTTGGAAAGAGACACATGCTGATTGTGAACGACTTACGTGGGTGCTGGTGGGACTACTGTTGATCTCAAACTGTTCAAGCAGTTAATTTAAAAAAATATGTGGTGAAGCAAATCGGTTACAGATTGCAATTAATACGCTCTGCAAGTCACAACAGGAGAAAGCAATCCTGCCTTGCTGACAAGATTCTGCCTGCCGGGGTCAGAGTGAAGAAAAACACCACAGCTTTTATTTGCTGTTTATGCTTTTCTGCTTTAATCCATTATTAAAACCAAACCAAACCAAACAACTAAACATTTCACTGTTTCTATGGTAACCCATCCCTGCACTCAAAAGTTCCAGAGAGAAGAAAGATTATTCTAAAGAACTCTCTCTTTATTCTCTTTCCGCATGCATCCTTCCTTTTATTTGTCTGTTTGCGATTGGATGAAAGGTATGACAGCCTGACAAGACAGTGAGACAGAGCGAGAGAGAGAAGGGGGGAGCAGACAAAGACAGAGGGAGGGATGAGGGAGAGCAGGAGAGATAGAGAGACAAAGAATCTGTCTACTGCATATAAACACTGACAGTAGTGGGAACTCTTTAGGGAATATACTGCATTGTGGTCAATCAATGAAAATGGATGGAGAGACTAACTGAACTTCAATTGTTGAATGTGCCAAATCCACACAAGTTTCCTCGCAGAAAAATACATTTGTACTGAAGTAAGCCAATTATGTTTGAGTGATGTGGACCCAAGCACTTGGTCTACTAAAGGCCTTTTTCAATGAAGCCTAATTATATCCATGTTATATATTACCCACCCACACTCCCAGTGTGATGTGTGTGGGTGTGAATGGGTTCTCACAGCTCTGAAGAAATAGGTATTTTGTAAGTGATCCTGTGATTAACAGGGTTTCTGCCGTGAACTTCCTCTTACGTCACTGGGGTGATCCACCATGCTGCTGCTGCTCAGTCACACTGTCTGTCTGTCTGTCTGTGTGTGTGAGTGAGTGAGTGAGTGAGAGAGAGAGAGAGAGAGAGAGAGACTCTCAACATGTTGTATTTACTTGAGTTGAGTAATTAAGTACAGATGAACAGAAGTGTAATTATGAGGAAAGCTTTGAGCTTCATGATGTAGGCCTGCTGTAAAGTTGAGAGGCATTCCAAGCCAAGAAAATGTCGCCTGGTTACTGATGGATGAGTGCCTCACACACAATACACACACACACACACAGCCAAGGGCCACAACAGAACATCCAATCTAATAAATAGTAAATAGCTGTAGGTTGCTTTGATTAGAAGGGTCTGCTAAATGACCATTTCATTATGAGTCAGTGGTAAATTGGATGACGACTCTTTATGCCCTTCCTGTTCCATACTAATCATCCTTCTCTCTCATTTCCTGCAGGACAAAGTCCGAGCCGGTAGTCAACCCCAGGGGAAGAGCCTCTGGCTGGGCTTTGCGGACTTTGCTCTACCCCCTATCTTTCCACCTAGTTCACTGGATCTCCTGACAACACCACTTTCTCAGCTCTTCCCCAAGACACGGCTCTATACCCCGGGGTGGTCACCCTGTCCATCTCCATCTCTGGTTCCCTAGACCCACTTCACCCTCACCTCTCCCCCAGCAACCCTTCCCTGGGCTGAGATAGAGATGTCTGTGCCCTCGGCCCATGAGTTTCACTGGCAGAGCCTGGCACGGCTGCCCAGCGGGCGTGTCTACCACTCCCTGGCGGAGGTGGGGGGGCAGATGTATATGCTGGGGGGCTGTGATGCTGCAGGGAGGCCCTCCCCAGCCCTAGAACTCTACTCTCCAGAGGTAGGTTGGAGCACACACACACACACACGATTAAACACAGAACACATCAGTTCAAACATAACAGGACTAAACAACCATGTAATTACACTTTATTGATTGTTGTTATCAGGGGGACCGGTGGCTGAGCCTTCCCCCCATGCTCACCCCTCGGGCGGGTACGGCCGTGGCAGTGCTGGGCAAGCAGATCCTGGTGGTGGGTGGTGTAGGGGATGACCAGCGCCCTCTGAAGGTGGTAGAGGTGTACAACACAGAGGAGGGGAGGTGGAGGAAGAGGAGCGCCCTCAGAGAAGCACTGATGGGGGTGGCCATCACTGTGAAAGGTGTGTAGGGTGGGGGTTACTCACTGTTCATAGTCAGTCGCACATTCTGTACATGACCAGAAACATGGTTTTGGCTCAGTTTTCACCTCCTCCCCTCCCTCCTCTCTCTCTACCCCCCTCTCTCTCCCTGTCTTTGTCTCTCTGTCTGTCTCTCACCTCTCTGTAGATGGGCGTGCGTTGGCGGTAGGGGGTATGGGTGCAGACCTGCTCCCCCGTAGTTTGCTGCAGCAGTATGACATGAGGAAGGACGTGTGGGCACTACTGCCCCCTATGCCCACAGCGCGGTATGACGCTACCGCACACCTGCTGGGCAACAAGATCTACGTGACAGGTAAGGAAAAGGTGTGTGTGCATGTGTGCGTTTGCCAGTTTGCATGTGTAATGGGAAGGGGTAGGGGGTTACATAGTCAGTTGCACAACTGAATGCATTAAACCGAAATGTGTCTTCCGCATTTAAGCCAACCCCTCTGAATAAGAGAGGTGCGGGACGCTGCCTTAATTGACGTCCACATCATCAGTGCCCGGAGGGTATACTAAGTGTGTGTGTTCTCTCTAGGTGGGCGTCAGTGTAAACGCACGTTGAAGGTCTTCGAGGTATACGACTTAGAGACACGCTCCTGGACTACACTACCCAACATGCCGTGCAAACGTTCGTACGGGGGCATGTTCTGGGACAGTTCGGGGAGGCTGTGTCT
This sequence comes from Coregonus clupeaformis, assembly GCF_020615455.1. Taxonomy (NCBI): domain Eukaryota; kingdom Metazoa; phylum Chordata; class Actinopteri; order Salmoniformes; family Salmonidae; genus Coregonus; species Coregonus clupeaformis. The sequence continues at coordinate 20,550,218 of NC_059201.1, forward strand.
GCTGGGGGGGCTGAGGAAGGGAGGAGGCCACCAGAGCTCCAAATTCACCAAGAACGTCAACATCTTTGATACTAACCAGGGTAAGAACCACCAAGAACACACACACACAAACACACATGTAAGTGCACTGATTTCCTTCTCCAGGAAGACAATAAAGTTCTATTCTACTACTTTTCTACTCTATTCTATTGTAAAAGCATCACTGCAAATCTGAGAGAGAGTTAGGGGAAAATACATCACTCTGCATGTAGAATATAGAACACATATACAAAGACAAAAACACACACAAACAGAAGTGTGTGTGTGTGCGCATGTGTGTATTATCATACTGATAGCGTCTCCTATTAATTTTAAAGGTGCCTGTCAGACAGTCATCCTATTGAATTTCTCCCCAAAGAAAATTAATTCTCTACAAGTAAAAGCTTGTCCCTGCTGGCTGCATGCTGCACACACACATCTCATATTCCATCTCACAGAAAGATATCTCTGAATAACAAATGATCAAATTGAGAAGAGACCAGGAAGATAAAAGCGAGAGCCATACCCAGTTAAAAAAAAATCGATAAGTAATTTCAGACAGTAGGGTATTTTGTCACGCATTTTGATTTTTGGATTTTTCCCGAACAAAGCCATATGAATGGAGCAGTGGGAGTCTGAATACTAATCTAACACCACAGTGAGAATGTCGGCGTGGCCGTCTGCCTGTCTGTCTGTGTTTTACTCCAGATATATTATACATTAATTTACTCTATCCTCCTCCTTACCTCCCTCCTCACACACACACACAGAGTAAACAAAAAGGCCCATTCACATTCCCTCCCAATCTAATCTAAGTGGAGATGAGATGGGAGATGAGCTATAGCGAGGAGGGAGATGTTTAAATTACAGGATTCAGAAAAAGAATGCTTTATCTTTCTTCCCCTACAGAGTCTGCAACTCACACACAGGGAATCTGGGATATTATTCCCTGTATCTCACTCATTGCTATACTTATCCATTCTTCAATGTCTTTAGAGAATGTTTTTTATGTTGACTGAAAACCAGTGTGCAAAATAGCAAAAAAAGCTGCATTGCAAGTATACATTAAATTGACAAAGTAGAGCAACGAATGTTCAAGTATCTAGATTGTGTTCTCCATGTCTGTCTGACTGTAGCTCATCTGTTCAATAGAAAAACTAAATGTTATGACTATTACTACTGTTCCCTGAAGGAGGGAAATGAGGTACAACATACTATGGGGAGTCGCACTCTCGCGACTTCAGTTGAAGGATCTACAATCACGCCTGACAATGCCAATGAAATCTGCGCCTCGCTGGAAGCCGCGCCTTCCACAGGTGATAAGTGTGAGGCTCGGATTAATTCCTTCAATTTAATATCGCTCTTCACCGAGCCCAAGAACGAGCGGTCCAGGACCAAACAGGTGTTGTACCTCGTTTCCCGCCTTCAGGGAACAGTTGTTATAGTCACAACGTTACGTTCCCTTTCAGTCAGTCAACTTCAGTACAACATACTATGGCAGCATTTCCCAAACTCGGTCCTGGGGAACGTAATGTTTTTTGCCCTAGCAATACACAGCTGATTCAAATAATCAACTGTGATGGAATAATCATCAAGCTTTGATTATTTTAATCAGCTGTGTAGTGCTAGGGGAAAAAAACTAAATGTGCACCCTTTGGGGTCCCCAGGACCGAGTTTGGGAAACACTGTACTATGGGGAAATATAATCACGTCCCAAGCCGACCCCAACGGATACTAAATGAAATGACACATGGCAGAACTGAACTGACCACCCAGAACTGACCCCGCTAGATGCGTCAGTCTGGGTATTGAGCACACGACGCGCTGCCTAGTGACTTTTCCCTGTCCCAGCCGTAAGAACACTGTGTGCTATACTGGGAGCAGTGACATCCAAGCGATAAAACCTCAAAAGGGTGTGGTGATGACAACTTGCCGCAGCACAAATATATCTTATAGTCAACCCTTTAAACAACGCCCAAGACATTGCCAAACCCCTGCTGGAGTGAGCGCGAACACCGCTAGGTAACCCTTGCCCCTTGCTGCTGTATGCCAGGGAGATATCCACAATCCAGTGGGAGAGACGCTGTTTAGAGAGCGCCCTGCCACGAGCTGGATTAGCAAAACAGACAAAAAGTTGATCACAGAACCGTATATCCCAGGTCCGTTCAATGTACACTACCGGTCAAAAGTTTTAGAACACCTACTCATTCAAGGGTTTTTCTTTATTTTTACTATTTTCTACATTGTAGAATAATAGTGAAGACATCAAAACTATGAAATAACACATATGGAATCATGTAGTAACCAAAAAAGTGTTAAACAAATCAAAAAATATATTTGAGATTCTTCAAATAGCCACCCTTTGCCGTGATGACAGCTTTGCACACTCTTGGCATTTTCTCAACCAGCTTCATGATGTAGTCACCTGGAATGCATTCCAATTAACAGGTGTGCCTTCTTAAAAGTTAATTTGTGGAATTTCTTTCCTTCTTAATGCGTTTGAGCCAATCAGTTATGTTGTGACAAGGTAGGGGGGGTATACAGAAGATTGCCCTAATTGGTAAAAGACCAAGTCCATATTATGGCAAGAACAGCTCAAATAAGCAAAGAGAAAAGACAGTCCATCATTACTTTAAGACATGAAGGTATGTCAGTACGGAACATTTCAAGAACTTTGAAAGTTTCTTCAAGTGCAGTGGCAAAAACCATCAAGCGCTATGATGAAACTGGCTCTCATGAGGTCCGCCACAGGAATGGAAGACCCAGAGTTACCTCTGCTGCAGAGGATAAGTTCATTAGAGTTACCAGCCTCAGAAATTGCAGCCCAAATAAATGCTTCACAGAGTTCAAGTAACAGACACATCTCAACATCAACTGTTCAGAGGAGACTGTGTGAATCAGGCATTCATGGTTGAATTGCTGCAAAGAAACCACTACTAAAGGACACCAATAAGAAGAAGAGACTTTCTTGGGCCAAGAAACACGAGCAATGGACATTAGACCGGTGGAAATTTGTCCTTTGGTCTAGAGTCCAAATTTGAGATTTTTGGTTCCAACCGCCGTGTCTTTGTGAGACGCGGTGTGGTTGAACGGATGATCTCTGCATGTGTATTTCCCACCGTAAAGCATGGAGGAGGAGGTGTTATGGTGTGGGGGTGCTTTGCTGGTGATACTGTCTGTGACACTTAACCAGCATGGCTACCAAAGCATTCTGCCGCGATACGCCATCCCATCTGGTTTGGGCTTAGTGGGACTATCATTTGTTTTTCAACAGGACAATGACCCAACACACCTCCAGGCTGTGTAAGGGCTATTTTACCAAGAAGGAGAGTGAAAAGAAGCCAACAAGTGCTCAGCATATGTGGGAACTCCTTCAAGACTGTTGGAAAAACATTCCAGGTGAAGCTGGTTGAGAGAATGCCAAGAGTGTACAAAGCTGTCATCAAGGCAAAGGGTGGCTATTTTAAGAATATAAAATATAAAATGTATTTTGATTTGTTTAACACTTTTTTGGTTACTACATGATTCCATATGTAGAAAATAGTTTTAAAAAATAAAGAAAAACCCTTGAATGAGTAGGTGTTCTATAAGGTTTGACCGGTAGTGTACGTGCGTAAAGCTCGCACCGAACACAGGGCATGTAACCTCTGTTGCTCTTCAGAAGCAAAAGGAGGAGGCGAAAAGGGAAATAGCTCAAGGGCCTGTAGGACATGCAGTGCATTCTGAAAGTATTCAGAACCCTTGACTTTTTCCACATTTTGTTACGTTATTCTAAAATGGATTAAATTGTTTTTTTCCCCCCTCATCAATCTACACACAATACCCCATAATGACAGAGCAAAAACACATTTTTATACATTTTTGCTTATTTATTACAAAAAAACCTGGAAATATCACATTTACATAAGCATTCAGACCCTTTACTCAGGACCTTGTTGAAGCACCTTTGGCAGCAATTACAGCCTTGAGTCTTCTTGGGTATGACGCTACAAGCTTGGCACACCTGTATTTGGGGAGTTTCTCCCATTCTTCTCTGCAGATCCTCTCAAGCTCTGTCAGGTTGGATGGGGAGCGTCGATGCAAGGCTATTTTCAGGTCTGCAGAGATGTTAGATCGGGTTCAAGCCACTCCTACGTTGACTTGGCTATGTGCTTAGGGTCGTTGTCCTGTTGGAAGGTGAACATTCGCCCCAGTCTGAGGTCCTGAGCGCTCTGGAGCAGGTTTTCATCAAGGATCTCTCTGTACTTTGCTCCGTTCATCTTTCCCACAATCCTGACTAGTCTCCCAATCCCTGCCGCTGAAAAACATCCCACAGCTTGCTGCCACCACCATGCTTCACCGTAGGCATGGTGCCAGGTTTCCTCCAGACGTGACGCTTGGCATTCAGTCCAAAGAGTTCAATCTTGGTTTCATCAGACCAGAGAATCTTGTTTCTCATGATCTGAGAGTCTTTAGGTGCCTTTTGGCAAACTCCAAGAGGGCTGTCATGTGCCTTTTACTGTGGAGTGGCTTTATGGCCACTCTACCATAAAGGCCTGATAGGTGGAGTGCTGCAGAGATGGTTGTCCTTCTGGAAGGTTCTCCCATCTACACACAGGAACTTTGGAGCTCTGTCAGAGTGACCATCGGGTTCTTCGTCACCTCCCTGACAAAGGCCGGGCGGCCAGCTCTAGGAAGAGTCTTGGTGGTTCCCAAACTTCTTCCATTTAAGAATGATTGAGGCCACTGTGTTCTTGAGGACCTTCAATGCTGCAGACATTTTTTGGTGTCCTTCCCCAGATCTGTGCCTCGACACAATCCTGTCTCGGAGCTCTACGGACAATTCCTTCGACCTCATGGCTTGGTTTTTGCTCTGACATGCACTGTCAGCTGTAGGACCTTACATAGACAGGTGTGTGCCTTTCCAAATCATGTCCAATCAATTTAATTTACCACAGGTGGACTCCAATCAAGTTTTAGAAACATCTCAAGGATGATCAATGGAAACAGGATGCACCTGAGCTCAATTTCGAGTCTCATAGCAAAGTGTCTGAATACTTATGTAAGTAAGGTATCTTTTATTTTTTTATACATTTGCAAATATTTATAAAAATCGGTTTTCGCTTTGTCATTATGAGTTATTGTGTGTAGATTGATGAGGAAAAAATGTAATTTAAATCAATTTTTGAATAAGGCTGTAAAGTAACAAATCGTGGAAAAAGTCAAGGGGTCTGAAAATGTATGCACTCACTAACTGTAAGTCGCTCTGGATAAGAGTGTCTGCTAAATGACTAAAATGTAAATGTAAATGTCTGGATACTTTCCGAATGCACTGTAGCCATGACTTTCGGGGCGAAGGCCGCATTTGGACACAACGTCACCTTAGTCGCCCCCCTTTATCTTGGCACCAGAGCTCAATCGCTTGCCACTTATACGCATACAGCCCTCTCGTGGAGGGCACCCTTGTAGACTGAATGGTAGCAATAACATTCGGAGGTAAACCTCTAGCCATCAAATTGGCCCTCTTATGGGCCAGGCCCATAGGAACCAAATCTCTGGCCTCGCTTGACAAACCTTCCTGTGCGCCTGGGACAACAGGTCCCTGCGCAACAGGAGTTTCCACGGGTCCCTAAAAGGCGAATGATCTCTGTGAACCAAGGCTGCCTGGGCCAACGGGGAGCCACAAGAATCAATGGTAAGCCCTCCCGGCGCACCCACTCCGGAAACGAATAAAGGAGGGTCTGAAGCCACTGGTGTGCCAGAGCGTCCGTTCCCAACGAGGCACTCGGGTCCCTCATCAAGAAAAACAGACGACACTACAGGTTTTCTTGCAATATGTAAAGATCTACGTCAGCCCTGACAAAAATATTCCATACCTGGGAGAGCCTCCTCTACTAAGAGAGAGGATCCCACCTGGATAAAATATCTGCACCCGAGTTGAGGCAACCACATGTTTGCGCCGCTCCCCAGCAATAGGGAGCAAACCAAGGTTAGGAGTCTCTCTCCATCTGTTGATGCATGGCACCACTGACATATTGTTGGTTCTCACCAGCACAAGCCAGCCCACAAAAACAGGGAAGCGCCTGAGTGCCAGATACTCTGGATAATTGACATGCGTTCCGCACCAGTGAACATACCCCCCGAATCGAGTTGTCTTCGTACAGCGCACCCCACCCTGACAGGGACACCCGAAGCGACATACATTAACTACACCACTCACTATAATATCTCCAGTCCCTGCTAGTTCAGCTCTGTAGTAGAGCAACTAATATCTCTGACCTACAGTTGAAGTCGGAAGTTTACATACACCTTAGCCAAATACATTTAAACTCAGTTTTCACAATTCCTGACATTGAATCCTAGTAAAAATTCCCTGTCTTAGGTCAGTTAGGATCACCACTTTATTTTAAGAATGTTAAATGTCAGAATAATAGTAGAGAGAATGATTTATTTCAGCTTTTATTTCTTTCATCACATTCCCAGTGGGTCAGAAGTTTACATACACTCAATTAGTATTTGGTAGCATTGCCTTTAAATTGTTTAACTTGGGTCAAACGTTTCGGAGCCTTCCACAAGCTTCCCACAATAAGTTGGGTGAATTTTGGCTCATTCCTCCTGACAGAGCTGGTGTAACTGAGTCAGGTTTGTAGGCCTCCTTGCTCGCACATGCTTTTTCAGTTCTGCCCACAAATGTTCTATAGGATTGAGGTCAAGGCTTTGTGATGGCCACTCCAATACCTTGACTTTGTTGTCCTTAAGCCATTTTGCCACAACTTTGGAAGTATGCTTGGGGTCATTGTCCATTTGGAAGACCCATTTGCGACCAAGCTTTAACTTCCTGACTGATGTCTTGAGATGTTGCTTCAATATATCCACATAATTTTCCTTCCTCATGATGCCATCTATTTTGTGAAGTGCACCAGTCCCTCCTGCAGCAAAGCACCCCCACAGCATGATGCTGCCACCCCCATGCTTCACGGTTGGGATGGTGTTCTTCGGCTTGCAAGCAACCCCCTTTTTCCTTCAAACATAACGAGGGTCATTATGGCCAAACAGTTCTATTTTTGTTTCATCAGACCAGAGGACATTTGTCCCCATGTGCAGTTGCAAACCGTAGTCTGGCTTTTTTATGGCGGTTTTGGAGCAGTGGCTTCTTCCTTGCTGAGCGGCCTTTCAGGTTTTAATTTTTAATTTTTATTTGACCTTTATTTAACCAGGTAAGCCAGTTGAGAACAAGTTCTCATTTACAACTGCGACCTGGCCAAGATAAAGCAAAGTAGTGCGATAAAAACAAGTAAATTATGGAGGTAAGGCAATAAATATGCCATAGTGCAAAATAGTTACAATTTCGTATTAACACTGGAATGATAGATGTGCAAAAGATGATGATGTGGGCTAATTTCAGAATGGCTGTGTACAGGTGCCGTGATCGGTAAACTGCTCTGACAACTGATGCTTAAAGTTAGTGAGGGTGATAAGAGTCTCCAGCTTCAGAGATTTTTGCAGTTCGTTCCAGTCATTGGCAGCAGAGAACTGGAAGGAATGGCGGCCAAAGGAGGTGTTGGCTTTGGGGATGACCAGTGAGATATACCTGCTGGAGTGCAGACTACGGGTGGGTGTTGCTATGGTGACCAGTGAGCTAAGATAAGACAGGGATTTGCCTAGCAGTGATTTATAGATGACCTGGAGCCAGTGGGTTTGGCGACGAATATGTAGTGAGGGCCAGCCAACAAGAGCGTACAGGTCACAATGGTGGGTAGTATATGGGGCTTTGGTGACAAAACGGATGGCACTGTGATAGACTACATCCAATTTGCTGAGTAGAGTGTTGGAGGCTATTTTGTAAATGACATCGCCGAAGTCAAGGATCGGTAGGATAGTCAGTTTTACGAGGGCATGTTTGGCAGCATGAGTGAAGGAGGCTTTGTTGCGAACAATTGGAAGCCGATTCTAGATCTAACTTTTGATTGGAGATGCTTAATGTGAGTCTGGAAGGAGAGTTTACAGTCTAACCAGACACCCACGTATTTGTAGTTGTCCACATACTCTAGGTCAGACCCGCCGAGAGTAGTGATTCTAGTCGGGTGGGCGGGTGCAAGCAGCGTTTGGTTGAAGAGCATGCATTTCGTTTTACTAGTGTTTAAGAGCAGTTGGAGGCTACGGAAGGAGTGTTGTATGGCGTTGAAGCTCGTTTGGAGGTTTGTTAACACAGTGTCCAATGAATGGCCAGATGTATACAAAATGGTGTCATCCGCATAGAGGTGGCTCCGAGCGTCACCAGCAGCAAGAGCGACATCATTGATATACACAGAGAATAGAGTCGGCCCGAGAATTGAACCCTGTGGCACCCCCATAGAGACTGCCAGAGGTCCAGACAACAGGCCCTCCGATTTGACACATTTAACTCTATCTGAGAAGTAGTTGGTGAACCAGGCGAGGCAGTCATTTGAGAAACCAAGGCTATTTAGTCTGCCAATAAGAATGCGGTGGTTGACAGAGTCGAAAGCCTTGGCCAGGTCGATGAAGACGGCTGCGCAGTACTGTCTTTTATCAATCGCGGTTATAATATCGTTTAGGACCTTGAGCGTGGCTGAGGTGCACCCATGACCAGCTCGGAAACCGGATTGCATAGTGGAGAAGGTACGGTGGGATTCGAAATGGTCGGTGATCTGTTTGTTAACTTGGCTTTCAAATACTTTCCAAAGGCAGGGCAGGATGGATATAGGTCTGTAACAGTTTGGATCTAGAGTGTCACCCCCTTTGAAGAGGGGGATGACCGCGGCAGCTTTCCAATCTCTGGGGATCTCAGACGTTACGAAAGAGAGGTTGAAAGGGCTAGTAATAGGGGTTGCGACAATTTCGGCGGCTAATTTTAGAAAGAAAGGGTCCAGATTGTCTAGCCCAGCTGATTTGTAGGGGTCCAGATTTTTCAGCTCTTTCAGAATATCAGCTGTCTGAATTTGTGTGAAGGAGAAGTGGGGGGGGGGCATGGGCAAGTTGCAGCGGAGGGTGCAGAGCCCCCCCACCCCATCCTTTTTACGCTGCTGCTACTCTGTTAAGTATTTATGCATAGTCACTTTAACTCTACCCACATGTACATATTACCTCAACTACCTCAACTAGCCGGTGCCCCCGCACATTGACTCTGCACCGTTACCCCCCTGTATATATAGCCTCCCTACTGTCACTTTATTTTACTTCTGCTCTTTGTTTTTCTCAACACTTTTTTTTTTTTTTGTTGTTGTTTTTATTCTTACTTTTTTTGTTTAAAATAAACGCACTGTTGGTTAAGGGCTGTAAGTAAGCATTTCACTGTAATGTCTGCACTTGTTGTATTCGGCGCATGTGACCAATAAAATTTGATTTGATTTGATTTGGTGGCCGGGGTAGTGGTAGCCAGGTGGAAAGCATGGCCAGCAGTAGCAAAATGCTTGTTGAAATTCTCGATTCTTGTAGATTTAATCGGTGGTGACAGTGTTTCCTAGCCTCAGTGCAGTGGGCAGTTGGGAGGAGGTGCTCTTATTCTCCATGGACTTTACAGTATCCCAAAACTTTTTGGAGTTAGTGCTACAGGATGCAAATTTCTGTTTGAAAAAGCTAGCTTTTGCTTTCCTAACTGATTGTGTATATTGGTTCCTGACTTCCCTGAAAAGTTGCATATCGCGGGGGCTGTTCGATGCTAATGCAGTACGCCACAGGATGTTTTTGTGCTGGTCAAGGGCAGTCAAGTCTGAGGAGAACCAGGGGCTATATCTGTTCTTAGTTCTGAATTTTTTGAATGGGGCATGCTTATTTAAGATTGAGAGGAAAGCACTTTTAAAGAACAACCAGGCATCCTCTACTGACAGAATGAGATCGATATCCATCCACGATACCTGGGCCAGGTCAATTAAGAAGGCCTGCTCGCTAAAGTGAGCGTTTGACAGTGATGAGGGGTGGTCGTTTGACCGCGGACGCGTTACGGACGCAGGCAATAAGGCAGTGATCGCTGAGATCCTGGTTGAAGACAGTGGTGTATTTAGAGGGTAAGTTAGTCAGGATGATATCTATGAGGGTGCCCATGTTTACAGATTTAGGGTTGTACCTGGTAGGTTCGTTAATAATTTGTGTGAGATTGAGGGCATCTAGTTTGGATTGTAGGTTGGCCGGGGTGTTAAGCATATCCCAGTTTAGGTCACCAAGCAGTACGAACTCTGAGGATAGATAGGGGGCAATCAGTTCACATATGGTGTCCAGGGCACAGCTCGGAACTGAGGGGGGTCTGTAGCAAGCGGCAACAGTGAGAGACTTATTTCTGGAAAGGTGGATTTTTAGAAGTAGAAGCTCAAACTGTTTGGGCACAGACCTGGATAGTACGATAGAGCTCTGCAGGCTCCCTCTACAGTAGATTGCAACCCCACCCCCTTTGGCAGTTCTATCGAGACGGAAAATGATGTAGTTGGGGATGGACATTTCTGAATTTTTGGTGGCCTTCCTAAGCCAGGATTCAGACACTGCTAGAACATCAGGGTTGGCGGAGTGTGCTAACGCAGTGAATAACTCAAACTTAGGGAGGAGGCTTTTGATGTTAACGTGCAAGAAACCAAGGCTTTTACGGTTACAGAAGTCAACAAATTATAATGCCTGGGGAGTAGGAGTGATACTGGGGGCTACAGGGCCTGGGTTAACCTCTACATCACCAGAGGAACAGAGGAGGAGTAGAATAAGGATACGGCTAAAGGCTTTAAGAACTGGTCTTCTAGTGCGTTGGGTACAGAGAAAAAAAAGGGCCGATTTCCGGGCGTTGTAGAATAGATTCAGGGCATTATGTACAGACAAAAGGATATGGAAGGATATGAGTACAGTGGAGGTAAACCTAAGCGTTGGGTAACGATGAAAGATATAGCATCACTGGAGGCACCGATTGAGTCGGTCTCCGCGTGTATGGGGGGTGGGACAAAGGAGCTATCTAAGGCAGGTTGAGCTGGACTGGGGGCTCTACAGTGAAATAGTACAATAAGAAATAACCGAAACAGCAATAAGCAAGGCATATTGACATGGGAGAGAGGCATAAAGCAATCACAGGTGTTATTCGAGAGAGCTAAGACAACAGCTGGTAATGGCGACAAAGTTTGGGCTTAGGCTAAACATAAACCGGATGCGGTACTGTATAAAGGAACAGTCCAGCAGGCATCAGCTGTATAGCTGAGTTATCATAAGGTCCAGTGAACAGCAATAGGAGAGTTCGGAGGTAGTTCGGGGGCTGCTACAGCACTGGCGAGCAAGCGGCACGGCTTGCGTGTGCTAGCGGGCCGGGGCTAGCAGATGGATCTTCATGGTCGACGTCGTAACGGGAAGCCTGTTGAAACCACATCAGACGATTTTGTCGGCAGACCAGTCGTGTTGGATCGGCGGGGCTCCGTGTCAACACTAGGTGGTCCCGTCCGGTTGACAGAGAGGTAGATAGCCGGGAGATGGGCCTGGCTCGAGGCTAGCTCAAGGCTAACTGGTGCTTGCTAAGGGGCAATGGTAATTAGCCAACGACAACAGCTATTCGGTTGCAGCTAGCTAGTTGCGATGATCCGGCGCTAGGGTCCAGTGATTCCGGCCGAAAATCCAATATGCTCTGGGTCGATAGCACGCTGTGCAGACTGGCCGACAAATTGTCCAGGCTAGAGCTAGAGCTGGCTGGTGGGTAGTGCAGGCCACGGACAATGGTTTAGACTGCTAACGGTGGCTAATAACAAGTAGCTAGCTATCTGGCTACCACAGCCATTCGGTTGCAGCTAGACTAGTTTCAGCTTAAGGTTCTTGATAAAAGTTATAAAGAAATAATAGAATCCTTTCCACGTTGGGTGAGGTGGGTTGCAGGAAAGTATATTTAGTTAAAGAATGAAAAGTAAAATTGAGAAATATATACAAAGATAAAAAACTAACAAAAAACTGTCTATTTACACAAGGACACTACAGAAAACACGACCACCCTGCTATGCTATCTTGGATATGTCGATATAGGACTTGTTTTACTGTGGACATAGATACTTTTGTACGTGTTTCATTCAGCATCTTCACAAGGTCCTTTGCTGTTGTTCTGGGATTGATTTGCACTTTTCGCACCAAAGTACGTTCATCTCTAGGAGACAGAACGCGTCTCCTTCCTGAGCGGTGTGACGGCTGCGTGGTCCCATGGTGTTTATACTTGCCTACTATTGTTTGTACAGATGAACGTGGTACCTTCAGAAGTTTGGAAATTGCTTCCAAGGATGAACCAGACTTGTGGAGGTCTACAATTTTTTTTCTGAGGTCTTGGCTGATTTATTTTGATTTTCCCATGATGTCAAGCAAAGAGGCACTGAGTTCGAAGGTAGGCCTTGAGATACATCCACAGGTACACCTCCAATTGACTCAAATTATGTCAATTAGCCTATCAGAAGCTTCTAAAGCCATGACATCATTTTCTGGAATTTTCCAAGCTGTTTAAAGTCACAGTCAACTTAGTGTATGTAAACTTCTGACCCACTTGTGATACAGTGAATTATAAGTGAAATAATCGGTCTGTAAACAATTGTTGTAAAAATGTATTGTGTCATGCACAAAATAGATGTTCTAACTGACTTGCCAAAACTATAGTTTGTTAACAAGACATTTGTGGAGTGGTTGAAAAACGAGATTTAATGACTCCAACCTAAGTGTACGTAAACTTCCGACTTCAACTGTATATTCCTGCTATTGTGTTAGTGTGTTCCCCTCACTCTGAATCTGAAGGGAACTTACTTAGTGCTGAATATGATATGTTTTAAAAAGTTATTTAGAGGAAGCCCCTGAGAGTGCCACCACTTCAACAACAAAGGCCTTGGCAGTGAGTGGCAGAGCAGTGTGCCCATCGCCAGCTGTGCTCTGCCTTATTCCCTTTCAAGTTCAAGTCTGGGCTGGCATCAAAACACTTTATTAACAAAGTGCTTTTATTTGCTGGTTCAGTTTCTCTCTCTCGCTGTCTCTCTGTCTCTGTATCTCTCTCTGTGGAGCTGATTGTGATGCCAGAAATACTAAACTACAGACAGATGAGGCACAACAACATAAAAGCTTAAAAATAGTATTTGAAAAACTTACTGTGTATTCTCCCTAATTGCTGTTTCTCTGAAATAGTTTCACTGTCTTTAGCCACACAAGTGTTTGACTAAGTAGAAGTGTAAATAATATGCCAATGTACTCCAAAGGTCATCTCCTGCCAGACTGCAAGAGGGAAATAGCTTGTTTTTCTCCTTTGAAGCAATTAAAATGTTCCGACTGGGTGGTTTTATAGGGAAATTGTCTCTATTCCAATATCTTGGGCCATGACCTGGTAGTTTGGTGTGTGTGTGCGTGCATTGTGCCCACGTGTGAGTGCGAGGACATTTGTATTCATGGTACGCACAGTATTTCTTACTGAGTCGTGATGCCACCAGCATTCAAGAACACCAAATTGTAGCTTGCAGAACAAAGAAAAATGTAATCTTGCTGGAGTTTTATGCAGTGGTCAAAGTGGATTTTACAACACTTCAATGCCTCCACTAAAAGGTGGTTGACACTTGCATACAGAAACTCTAACATCATCCTCTCCCTCCAGGGTCATGGCTGAAGTCAGAGGACACGGTGGCCATGAAGACTAAGAGGGCTGACTTCGCCTCAGCTTTCCTCAGGGGCAGGATGGTTGTAGCAGGAGGACTCGGTGAGGGAGGGAGTGTGAATGTGTGTGTATATGTGCTTGTATACGTGTGTTTTTGATGACACCTAGTTGGTCTTGACAATGTGTGATGGCCGTGTGTGGTCCCCAGGTCACCAGCCCTCAGTTCTGGACACGGTGGAAGCCTTCCACCCTCAGAAAAGGAAGTGGGAGAGACTGGCTCCTATGGCAATGCCACGATGCTCCGCCTCCTCCATCGTCATCAGGGACCGCCTGCTGGTGGTTGGAGGAGTCAACCAGGTGCTGGAATATTGCTCTGCATGTTGTCACACACATACACTTGTTTTTTTAACTCTGTCTCTGTCTATCTGTCTACAAGGTCCCTAGTTCAGCCCATGAGATCCTGTATGTGAAAGAGGAGGAGTGTCTGTAGGCTAGACGACATGCCCCTTACATGATGATTGACAGCAGGATGACAGCAAGAAGATTCCAGGAACATTCTATTCAAGATCAGTGGTTCCAGTGCTTTCAGAACGGCTGCTGGTCTTGGACAAGTGCAATATTTTCCAAAGATCTACAGCAGAATAGAAAAGAAGGGGAAGTCATGCCACAAACATAGAACAGTGCCCTCTGCTGGGTTGTCTACACACAATCAAACACAGAAAAGTGCCCTCTGCTGGGTTGTCTACACACATTCAAACACACAGATTAGATACCACACACATAATTGGTCCCACAAATCACCATACTGACTCACAGCATCCAAATATACTCTACACACACGAGGAGCTGGCTTTCTCTGTAAATAAGTTATATATACGAGTTTTAGTAATGAGAAGATTCCTCTGCACTGTGTGTGTGATATCCCTTTAGGGCAGGGCTCTCCAACCCTGTTCCTGGAGAGCTACCGTCCTGTAGGTTTTCACTTCAACCCTAATCTAGAGCACCTGATTCTAATAATTAGCTGTTTGATAAACTGAATCAGGTAAGTTACTGGGGTTGAAACGAAAACCTACAGGAGGGTAGCTCTCTAGGAACAGGGTTGGAGAGCCCTGCTTTAGAGTTTTCTTAGAAAGCATTCTCAAGGTCTTCAATATTTTTAAACTTTTACATATATTGTTGTAGACTTACAGCTTGCCTTGCATTAAACGTTTTTGACAGGAAATATAGATGGGTTCTTAATAGTAAGTAAAGACTAAAGTAAGGTAAAACATTTTGTATTGTTACTTAGATTTATATGTATATATTTGTTGTATATGAAATGTGTGCAGTTTGTCAACAGTTTGCTATTCATACTGTAGATGCAAATGACCTCATGTTAGTGTCCACCCATTTTTAGGGCCTAAAGTACAGTCAACTCATGACGTACAGTATGCAGGTGCTTGGACTGGCATGAATACATGCACTGTTTCTAGCTCCACTTAATTGGAGCATGCACATAGCATGCAGATATCCGGAGCAAGTCAAAATAATGTGTGCACTTATCCAATATGCACTTATCAGAAGTTGACTGTACCCACACATTTGATAGTGTAGCCTATGTATTGGCTATGGCAATATGAATTATATTGGTGTGATATCATACTTTCATATATTTACAATTAGTATATAGTGTATATTCAATTGTGTTATTCAATTTTATTTAAGTTTTGTTTGGGAGAAAGTGCTCTTTTTAACACCCCAATGTTAGGAAATATGTTATAATCATAGCTGCAATAATAGTATTTGGTTCATATGTTAGGGTTTGTCATTGGTGTACTGTGTATTGACAATTGATTGATGTGAAATATCATTAATGAATAGCTTCATTCTCAGGATGTGATTTAATAAGCACGAACTAGAAGATGGATACTTCTACAGTCAGTATGGGTTCAATGAGGTATTCTTCTAACTTGATTAGAAAATAAAACAACAGAAGTTTAAGAAAATAATTCCATCGAGTGCATCCTGTTCCTACCTGTATCTAGTGTGCTTATATCTATATACTTTTCGTTTAATTGTTATCAATTCACTGCCTGTGGTTGGTGTTGAAAATGGCCTTGCAATCTCACTCGTCACCACTAGATGGCAATTAAACACAACATATAAACTATAAACTGAGGGAGATAGTTCTTCTCTAGGACAGAATTGACCCAAACATACTAAACAGGCTTAACATCCTCACAGTGCTGGCACCATATACATATCCCCCCTTTATTGTGTACGTATCCTTTTGTTCAACAGTCTTTTTGGTTTCACAGTCTAGCAATAGGCAGTGGCGGACTTACCATTAGGCAGAAGAGGCAATTGCCTCAGGCCTCACATCATCAAGGGGCCTCGTGAAATTATACTAGTAATCTTTTTTTTTCTCTGCTTGAGGCCACCACATGCTCCGCTCAAGGCCCACCAACTGCTGCACCCTCCCCTGACAGAGTTCCCGTGCATTGTTTCACACGATATGATTGCAAACGGGACTTTCATTGAAATGAAGCTGCAGCAATGAGGTGCTTTCAGAGTGGGGCCAAGAAAAGATAAATAAATAAATATTTCATTTTAACAGAAACATTACCTAAGTTAACGAATTTCTTTAGTAAAAAGACAGGTGCTGCTGATAGAATATGTACTGTATGTGCAGCCCATGTATCTGATGCTGTCTGGCCAAAAATAGTATGGCATGTCATGCTCTTTTTGGCCAGACAGCATCTGATACATTGGCTACATATAGTAAGATGGGGGTGTTTTGCTCACTCGGATGTTTGGATACTGGAATTATTGTGGATGAACATGCGAAGGTAACCTACTTTTGAAGTGATGGGTTTGACAATCAGATGAAAACCTCAAGACTGATTGTGTTCATGGCACATTAAGAGGTGGGAGGGGGGGGCTCAGACTGGTCTCTGCCTGGGGCCCCTGGTAATAGGTCAAAGTATGATAAAACAAATGATCCAAGTTCACACAAACTATGCAAACACACGCTCAGTTTTATACCTTCTCCCTCAAACTCAATGACCCAATGAATTTATAACATGGACTAAACACTGCGCCCTGATGAAACACTTGTCTTTAGAAGACACTCCTTCCTCACCAAGGTGAGAAAAATAGGCAGGTTGTCATTTACTGGGATGAGTCTTGTCCTGGAGGCAGAACTGAGCGATTTCCGCTAGATGGGCCAGCTGCAAAGTCAAAATTGGCTATATTGTAAAAGTTAATGAAAACAAAACTGTGCTTTTTGTTCTTAATTTAAGGTTGGGGTAAAGGTTAGGCTTAAGGTTAGGTTTAAAATCAGGTGTTATGACTTTGTGGCTGTGCCAGCTAGTAAACATTCTGCAGAGCTGCCTCCTGAACAAGATTCATGACGAAAAATGCTAACCTGCGAAAAATAGGTGAAACATAAGCATTACATTTATAAGCCACTGATTTACAAGCCCTGTTTGGCACACCATCTATTCAAAAGCAAGAGTTCTAGAATATTGGAGTGAAGTGGAGTTTTATAATGTATTGTGAACAGTTGAAATAAACATGATATAAGTATCAATTACATGAACATTCTTCCAAATAGTATTCCACCTGTTCATCCACCACGGAGGAGATTTGTTGTGAATGGAAACGTCCGTTCTTTTAATTATAATGCTGTAACTTAGACTTTCTGTGTGTGATGACTGCTGGTGTCCATTTTTGGTCTAATTGACCCCATGACCCCTCTTTGCCACTGCACACACATACAGTGAGTCACCACTGCCTAATGGGTTGTTTACTTTCAGAGGAGAGAGGTTGCGTGTCGCAGGCTTGACTGTTCTCTGTGGCCACTGTATTCTCCCCTGTGCTTTTTCCACATTATTAACTCAGGGTAATCGGTCTGCCTCTATGGCCCTACCCTGCAGCACTGAGAGAGAGAGAGAGAGAACATTATGATGTACAGAGGGCCAGTTTCAGTTCAGACTAGTCGCATGTTTAACTCATTAGTGACTGCTGCCAACAGGCCATGATGTGGATAGGATCCATATCTGCTGTATCCTTTCAATTGATCACGTCAGAGTCAGTCAGCTCTCGTCCCTTAATGGCTACTGCATTGTCTTATGTCAGATAGTGAAATTCTTAGTCAAAGGACTAGTGTCACATAGGAGTGAAGCCACCTGTTGAAAGACAATGTGGCTACTGAGAATAGAGGGAGAGAAGTAGGGAAGGAAGGAAGTCATGGCTTCACCTTCAGCTCGTCTGTGTCAGAATGTGATTGGTTGAGAGCATGTGACCAAGGCAGGAAGTGTTTCCCCGGCAGCAGGAAGTAACAGTGTGGTCAGAACATCACAGCCGTCCAGCCATGAGGGTTTTACTGTAACATTACTAACAATGGTGCCCAGGGCCGGCCCACCCATTAGGCAGGATTAGGCCGACGCCTAGAGCGGCAGATTGAGAGTGGCATTTTCCGAGCTAAACTGACCAAGACTCACCTCTAACACCTCACATAATTCTGCCCCAAAACAATGAATACTTCTCTCACCCAGTAGCATATGGGCTATTAAGGTGAGCGCTGATGGCGTCCCATGATAAGCAGTGCCCACTTTGCCAAAGGCAAGGGCACAAAATATGTATCTTGTCCATGCCCGGTATGCCTCTCCAAGGTGCCATGACCTCCTTCCTTCCTTCCCTACTTCTCTCCCTCTATTCTCAGTAACCACATTGTCTTTCAACAGGCCGTGGCTTGCTATATAAAGCAGGCAGACAGGCATCGAAGCATTCAGTTACTGTTCGATTGAACGTTAGAATGGGCAAAACAAGTGTGCTAAGTGACTTTGAGCGTGGTATGATCATCGGTGTCAGGCGCACCGCTTCCCTCCTGGGCTTTTGACGCACAACAGTGTCTAGGGGTTCCCGAGAATGGTGCGACAAACAAAAAACATCCAGTCAGCGGGAGTCCTGTGGGTGAAAACAGCTCATTGATGAGAGAGGTCGAAGGTGAATGGCAAGAATTGTGCAAGCTAACAGGTGGGCCACAAACAGACAAATAACGGCGCAGTACAACAGTGGTGTGCAGAACGGCATTTCGGAACGCACAACTTGTCGGTCCTTGTCACGGATGGGCTATTGCAGGAGACAACCACACCAGGTTCCACTCCTATCAGCTAAAAACAAGAAGAAGCATCTCCAGTGTATACGTGATCACTAACACTGGACAATTGAAGAGTGGAAAAACATTGCCTGGTCTGACGAATCCCAGTCAATGGTACAGGCTGGTGGCGGTGGTGTACTGCCATCCAATCTGCAGCAACTGTGTGATGCCATCGCGTCAGCATGGACCAACATCCCTGTGGAACATTTCCGACTTGTAGAATCCATGCCCAGAAGAATTCAGGCTGTTCTGGAGGCAAAGGGAGGTCATGCCTGGTAGTAGATGAGTGTACCTAATAAACTGGCCGATGAATGTAAATCATGTAGCAGATATAGCATATGGTAGAAAGAGTAGGCATATGTGGCCTTTTCTGTAGCCTACAGGGCAACCAAATGTATGACAATGTCATGAGATAGACAATTGTTACATCATTTGTTTCCGATCAAATAGCCTAAATGGCACGCTATCAATTAAACATTTGCATCTTTGTAAATATGAATTAACATGTTAACAAACACACCATATCCTAAAAACAGGACAGGTTAAAGTAAAATGGACAATAGCTTATGGAATGAAATGAGGCTACTTGTCACGATCGTCTAAGGAAGCGGACCAAGGCGCAGCGTGTTTAGCGAACATGTTGACTTTATTAAATTAAAGCAACCACGGAAACAACAAAACAAATGACGATAGTGAAGTCCACAGTGACAAATACTGAACATGGAACAAAAACCCACAAACACAAGGTGAACACAGGCAGTTTAAATATGGCTCCCAATCAGAGATAACGAGCCGACAGCTGACACTCGTTACCTCCGATTGGGAGTCACTTGACCAAACACGGAAAACAAAACCAATACCAAACACAACAAATGAACACACCCTATACCCAACACAACCAAATGAATACACCCTGGCTCAAACAACACAGTCCCGGAGCCAGAGCGTGACACTACTCATGACTGCTGTCTGTCAAAGAGTTTCACTCAGTGGGCTAAATTGTCATGGCTAATTAGCCATTTCAAGTTTGTAGGCTTTATCATCAATTTCTGAGCTGATCATGGTGAAGAAGAAAATAACAACTGCATTTTCCAAGATAACGTGAGGCATGATAAACTTGGGTAGGCCTATAGCTGACACACACACTGAGTCACCACTGCCTAGTTGTTTACTTTCAGAGGAGAGAGGTTGCGTGTCGCAGGCTTATAGCTGACATAGGCGGCGTGACGAGTGAGTTTCAAGTTTGGGGAAGCTAAGAATTTATTCTACCATTTCTACCAGTTATGATTTTAATATTTGCATTTTCATGGAAAAGTTTCATTAAAAAAATTAGGTTTTTCTTTCTCAAACTCGTTGTCAGGTGGTTAATAATACAAATCTGAATGAAAATGATAAAAATCTAAAAGTTAAAATTCAACTAATGCGAGAGCACCAGCCTCTGCCTTATAGATAGGTCTACACCACGAGCCATTGGCGGCTAAAGAAATGAGCGCATAGAACTCAGAGATAGCCTATAGGCCAAATTGGCCAATGCAGCTGTAGGCCTATAACTTCCATTGTCAACTAAGTAAAAATATATAAAACTGACAAATAAAAACAGTAGAAAATATCCTGATGAAAATTCAGGTTCTTTCAATCACATTCATCTATCTACTCCGCCTGTCTGCCTCCCTTTCTATCTGTCTTGACTTGAGCTATTGCTAGTGAAGTGCAACTTTGTATCAAATCAATCAACTGGCTAGTGAACTTGCAACATTGTCTCAACTAGCCTATTCTGAGCCCTCAGAGTTTCCATGCCAGTGAGCTCAGGACAGACCTCTGTTTTTTCACAAGGGAAAAGTGTTCAGGCATTTTATGATGTTTTAACTGGATATATGGGATCCTCAGAGCATGACATTTTGCTCTTTCACACTGAGGCTTGGTGATTATCGAGGGGGAGAGTGTTGGAAAGATTTTTAAAATACTGTGAGGAACTATTAGCCTATCATTCGCAATGGATGTAAAAAAAGAAAAGAAAAAAAAGACACTGTGTGAGATGAAGAAAAAAGGACTGACAAGCTCAGCTTATTATTAGTGGTGGTCAGAAATCAGACATCCCTTTCCTACATTTGCGCGCAGCAGGCCAGGTAGCCTACTTTATGCGTGCTCAGGCGTACGCATTCTGTCATCATTAACAGGACAGAGAATCAAACCAGACACAAAACTCATAGGGCCTAAATGATGGTATGAAATAAACCAAAACTTGGTTCTCACAAGTGTAGCAGGTTATGAACTCTGCAAACAATATTTCCACCCCGAGAATGAGAATGGTAATTGACTGTGATTAATACATGCATTTACAGAAATACATGCATTTTTTAAAAGAAGCTAAGTCATGCTCTCTGGTGAAGTATTTTGAATGATTTTATTTATTTCTGTAAAGACAGGAGCATTATATAATGTTGGCAAATATATTTACATTGACTTTAGGACACACTGCCTATGGTAGGCAGCTGATATTCAGAGCTTGAATAGCCAAAATGAATTGTCTTAAGTCTTTGTCAGGTATCAGAACTCTAAAGCCAGTGCAACTGCCTGTTTTACAAACCATATGGATAGGCATTCATAAAAGTGGATTGCGGCCGACAATGTATAGCCTAGGCTACTATTCTACTTTGCAGGGATGGGAGGAGGGCAAAAAAAAAATTGTTTCACCTAGGGCGGCATATTGGCCAGGACAGGGCCTGCATTGGTGCCCATCCCAGATCTGCAGCTACATGAGAAGAATTACTTTGTTTCACCTATTTGTTGTTTTTCATATTCTGTGCTGTCTGTGGATATCTGAGTATTTTGGTCTCATCTGTTCCTGGGTCTTTAAACTTTCATCTTAACCTTGTCTTCTGCCTGACAAAGGATTTCTGACTGAAATGCATTGGTCTTTAGTAATACTGTATTTAGTAGTACTATCTACATGCATTTTTATTGAATTCCCATTGTCCTCCGGGAGTGACTGAACATTTTCTGTACAGTCAGTTTGTTCCTGGCTCTTTGAAAAGGTCATATTTGACCAGAATGTCAAATAGACATGTTGCATCATGTTTTAACAGTGAAATAATAAACCCATCTCTGGGGAATTTCCTGATAGAATTCTGAGACAGTGAGCTGTCTGGGTAAAGTAGATGATGACTAGACTACTGTCTATAGACTGCAGGGACAATACCCTTCACATACATACCATCATATATATACGCAGAACTATTTAATCACAATTTGCACCGTAAAACATCCCACCTGAGTTGGCTATGGCACATACAGTATGGGATCTGCTTGATCAGATTAACCTTTACCATAGATTCCATCTCTGTGGTCTAAACTAACAGGAAAAGCTAAAGCAGCAGCTCCTCCCTCTGTGTCCTGTCCTGTCCTCTACCTGCCCTGGGTTTACATCTGCCAGGTACATGGCAGCCCATGCCTTTTCCTGAAACATAGGTCAGATACAGAAATACGGGCCAGTCACTACTCATCCTATAGTTATGCAACAAAACGTGTTCTATATATTCCCTGAGGGTATACAGAAGAGAGCTCATTTTGAGTGAGGGCAGAGTGTGTCCTCATCCACTAAGGTTAAGGGTCACGCCCCTCCTCCCCCTAGGCCCAACCCCCTAATGGTCATCTATGATTCTGTTTGCTTGACGGTATAAAGATTAATGGTTATGAGATGCAAACAGGAAGTTATTCACTCACACACACACACACACACACACATAGAGGTGTGGTGGTTAATGGGTGAGGTTCCTTGTTACTCTCTAACATGTTACATGATGCAGGTTGATAAGCTGCATAATTTCTTGTCAGTGAGTTTGGTGTGAATGAGTGATGACGTCCACTGTAAATGTTTCATCACTATAGTCACTGTATTTGTCTCTGACATAACCCTAACGTACATTTCTGACATAACCACTTTCCAAGTTTCCATCTTGACTAACTGACTGGCTGGCTGACTGACTGGCTGGCTGACTGATTTGTAGATCCATCAGCTACTGTACTGTGCTCTGTATGTGGTTGGTGATGAAGTGTCATGGGTTGCTTGAAATTGTGCTGTTTTATGTTAACTCGTTTTTAAGTAGTGTTCAGATTTGAATGACTGTACATTTTTACCAGGATAATAAAATAAATCTATCTATCTTATTAAGTGATTTCTTTTAACGAAGTTACAGTGAAGCACAGTCCTACCTCATCAAAACTTTGAAAGAGCACAAGCAAGTATATTCAGCCAGATCGTGCAGTGTGAGACAAAAAAGTAAAGATCCACAAACCTGACGGTTGAAGTTGCTTGTTTGGGCCTCTCTACTTTTAAAGGAGGTAGTGTAGGGGAGGGGGGGCTGGTCAGTGGACAGCTATTCACCCAGGCCCAAGGGAAGGTTCCAAATCTCCCCTGACATTCTTCTGGGCTCAAAGAAACGCAGGGACAGAACTGGCACAGAACTGGCACAGACTGCCCTACGGTTGCTACGGAGAAGCGCTTTCCTGAAGCGTTGCCAGGGTGAATGTTGTTTTTTGTCCCATTGCCACCTCACTTCCTGTTGGAGAAAATGGAGGAGGCAAAAGAAGGAAGATAATCATTAACCCTCTGAGTCTCACCATCCACTTTGGTTACCTATTTCTGTCCTCTTTGGCAGCAAATGTCATTCTATTTAGCTATACTAAAACAAACATCTATACACCAGTGTAAGCGGGCAGACAGAGGGATGGCGCAAGTTTTTGTGTAACGGAGGCTTCCAAGAAAGAAGAAAAACCCTGCATACCTCCAGTAGTTGTATTGACTGGTTAACAGACTGACCCGGGTCAGATCTTTCCATATTCTCTGTGTCTGTTCGGAGAGCTTACACTATAACCATGACACTGTGGTGTCAAGACATGTCCTCAATCCACCGGGCCTGTGGCTGATAGACCAGTGAGCAACAGTGACGCAATTACAGGAGGCCCCATAGAAATATAATCACTAGATAGTAATTAATAGAACAGTAATTATATTTATATTAGAGGCCCACAGACTTCACATGACCCAAGTTTGCTGGGAATCCAGACAGAGACAACTTTCTGGCAATGAATTTGTTAACATGTGATGTTTCCTGTACATTTCAGTGTCTTCTTTCTCTTGCTGCTGAACAAATGGCCTATATTTGCCAATACAGTCAGATCTACTCTACTTTACTCTACCCTACACCCAACATCCCAATTCCTTTAGCGCTCAGAATTTATTTCAAGAAAGGTGTCTGATGAAAGCTCAGAAATGGGAGAATGTGACCATAATTCTAGTATGAAAGAAATGTCATGCTCTAAATCCAAAGCTGAATCCTCTTAAATGTGCAGATTAAGGGCAACCCTGTGAGTTTCCATATTCTCTGCATTCCTGCAAGGACTCAAATGTGTGTCAGGTAGGCCTATCAGGCCCCCTATATGCCTTAATACATTCCTAATGGAAATCTACTTGACTGACTGAAGTCTACAGACGAACATTCGCCCCGGATACACCCACACCATTGATTGACCCACACGTTGAAGTTTAATTGTGAGAGACACCGCACTGGGCATACACTGGTTGAATCAATGTTGTTTCTACATTATTTCAACAAAATTACATTCAACCAATGTAGAATAGACGTTGAATTGACGTATGTCCCAGTGGGACACCAATTTTAGAATAATGTCATAACTCAGAACTGCCACATAACGTGTGTGTGTGTGTGTGTCTTGCCAGTCGGGCCGGTCTCTGCATCCTCTCCCACTGCTCTCAGGTCAGTTCAGCATGTCTAGACTCACTGACCCCCTCCTCTGCCCCTCTGCCTCTGTCCCTCTCTCACCTCAGACACACCCTAGATTCCGATTAGGCATTGTGATTTTTCTGGTTTTACAGATATGGGCACAGCTAGTCTTTTTGACAGGGTTGTCTCGTACAGCACTATCATTGTGAGAGAGGTCACACAACCCCCCTTCACAGAGTCAATTAGTCAGCCCCAGCTAGCACTTGCACACCACAATAGAACAGGCTCCTTACAGAGCACAGCACACCTGGACACACATACAACAGACTCACTATGGGCAACAGGATCAGCTATCTTCTGAGGACACACAACTGTGTTAACCTGTGTGACGTGGAGCAAGTAATGCAAGGGACATTTCTGCACAAGCAGACAAAGTATAAAGCTCTCTCTCTCTCTCTCTCTCTCTCTCTCTCTCTCTCTCTCTCTCTCTCTCTCTCTCTCTCTCTCTCTCTCTCTCTCTCTCTCTCTCTCTCTCACACACTGCACAGAGGGCACATCTAGCCTGGCAGTGGTAATTGACATGTGGCATGATGACATCACATCGATGTGTCCCCAAGCAGCTACCACCCAAACCACAGAGAGAGACATCCTGCTCCTGTTTATCTAGTGCAGGGATGGGCAACTTTGATGGGGGTGGGGGCCACAAAAAAACTCATCATGAGGGGCTGCAGTTGCTCACGGGTCTGCGTACCCACATTTTAGCAGCCCCCCTCTTGACAGCGGAGACAACATTTTTACATTTTAGAGTAACTTTTTTGCAATTCTACACATTTTGCCATGGGATGTAGAGACAATGTTGCAATTTTAAAGTAAGCTTGCTGCAATTCTACACATTTTGCCATGGGGCACAGAGAAGATTTAGCAATTTCCTAACTAATTTCATGCAATTCTACTCATTTTGCCATGGGGTGGAGAGGGAAATGTGCTGTTTAACAAGTGTTAAACAAATCAAAATATTTTGACAGCTTTGCACACTAATGAAGGGAAATCTTAACGCTACAGCATACAATGACATTCTAGACGATTCTGTGCTTCCAACTTTGTGGCAACAGTTTGGGCAAGGCCCTTTCCTGTTTCAGCATGACAATGCACCCGTGCACAAAGCGAGGTCCATACAGAAATGGTTTGTTGAGATTGGTGTGGAAGAACTTGACTGGCCTGCACAGAGCCCTGACCTCAACCCCATTGAACACCTTTGGGATGAATTGGAACGCCGACTGCAAGCCAGGCCTAATCACCCAACATCAGTGCCTGACCTCACTAATGCTCTTGTGGCTAAATGGAAGCAAGTTCCCGCAGCAATGTTCCAACATCTAGTGGAAAGCCTTCCCAGAAGAGTGGAGGCTGTTATAGCAGCAAAGGGCGGACCAACTCCATATTATGCTATATACTTTTTGTGGGGGAAATTGATCCGAGGGCCTTCAAAAGGGGGGCCGCCAGTTGCCTATCCCTTATCTAGTCTTTTAAAATGCATGCACACAACGCAGAGGTGTGGTGGTTAATCCTATGCATGCACGTGTACACACACACACTCCCCAAACAGGCTCTACATGTGAGCTAAACACTTCATTAGACTTGTGTTATTTGGTGCCAGTCACCGTCATTCCAGGAGATAGTTTGACGTGGTGTGTGTACACTGAGGCTTACAGGCTGCCAGGCAGCACCAGCAGCACCAGAGGCCTGAGATGTTGTGATAAATAATAACCTTTCCTCCATCATTCCTGCTGCTACTAAGCCCCCTGATCCCTGTGGTGCTACTAGTTTGGGGAACTCATTAGCTGGGCTCCCCTAGGTAGGGCGAGAGGCAGGGAAGAAGGGGGGAAGGAGGGTCGGGGAGGCAGGTACTGTATGTCTGCCTCTATGTCCTCTCTATTTCCTCTCTCTCTCTCTCTCTCTCTGTCTCTCTCCCTATTGCTCTCCTGAATTTGGTTTCCCATTCTCAACTTGTTTATACAGCACTCAAACCCTACCCATGGGATTACATACTGTCTACTACACAGAAAAATGTATTCACTGTCTTCAGTCAGTTTGGGGCAACTCTTACCTTTGCTTTCCAAATGTTTTAGCACTATGCTTCACCTTTTAAAGGAAAACTCCACCCCAAAACTATATTTTGGTATTTGTTGCAGTAGTCCATTGTTGACATAGTCCCAAAATGTTTTGCTTGTCAGCACTCAAGTTTCCGAGATATGTAACTTTCAAAATACAGAAATCATCCCTGTATGATGCATTTTGCCTCATAATGCAAAACGCAGCATCATATGATGCAAAATGCATCATAAGGGGATGATTTCTGTATTTTGAAACTCAGACATAATTTACAAACAAAGCCTTCGTGAATTGGACCATTTTCCTGTCCTGCTAAGCATTCAAAATGTAACAAGTACTTTTGTGTGTCAGAGAAAATGTATGGAGTAAAAAATACATTATTTTCTTTAGGAATGTAGTGAAGTAATAGTAAAAGTTGTCAAAAATATAAATAGTAAAGAAAGGTACAGATACCTAAAAAAATGACTTAAGTAGTACTTTAAATTATTTGGACTTAAGTACTTTACGCCACTGCGCAATACTGTAGCTAACACTTTATGTAATTCTTGTTACATCTCCATCCTGGTACAACCCCAACTTCAATAGAAAAACCAGTCAGTTAGCAAACAACAGGAAACAGCACTGGGCCCATGCCTGCCATTGTGAAAATACAGAGCTAACACCTATATGGGCTTTAGCCCAGTGGGTAAATGTAATCTTGAGTGAGACAGAGACCCATGATCAATACCCAGTCCGTCCAGTTCACTTCACATAGGTGAAAACTGGTCACATTGGTGCCTTGACCTGAGTCACATAGTTGATGTCTAGCCTATCAGTTGCTGAGGTCAAATTATAGCTGATGTAATTCTGTGAATGCCTAAGCTTTAGCTCACTTTGTTAACAAGGTGTTGGAAAACACAGATGACCTGGGCTCAATACCATTTCCCCAGTGCTATAGTCTATGATCTCTACTAGTGTACTATAAGGCTATTCGAATATCATCCTCATCCTGCATTGTTTATGTGTACTTCTGAATGAGCATGGTGGGGTGATGACCAATCCAGTTATATAAGGATGTGTTGGTGAATGGGTTACCTGAAAGTCCACTTCAGTTACAATGAATAATCCAGTCTATAACCATCACAACTCTTCCTTCCATGGGTGATATAGGCAGGGATATATCAATTCACGCGCGTGCTTATCGAACGGAGACGTGGCTCAACGGTTCATTTAGAAAAGATAAACATTAATTTAAAAACATTAATTTAAAAACAGGGAGAAACACGAGGGGACTCTCACGTACACGTTCTCACGTCATCTCTGGTGGACCCGCCTTGTGACTTCCTATGCCAGGATGTGGTTCATATATGCGCATGTAGCGGCTCGCATGGTTCTTCTGAATGGAACAATGTGACGGTCGGAAGTGACAGCCTTAACAACGCGGGGTTAACGATTAAGCCAGGTACGGGCCGTTACCGTACATAAGACATGCATACCTGCGCCCACACAGGCTGCAGCACACATAATAACCGAGTGCAGGATATGAGACAACCGTTGTGTGGCGTTCAGCAGTGCCCTCTGTTCTGTGTCTGTTTTGAGTTCTCTCGTCTCCTCTGTGGACCTCCGCGTTTTAGGTAAAGAACTGTCTGTTATACCTGATGTACTGGTACCGATCCAGACCTATTGGATGGGGGATGCTGACCTCAGACTATTTTCATGTTTTATTCCTCGCTGCACTCTCTCTCTCTCTCTCTCTCCCCCTCTCTCTCGCTCTCTGTGTGTGAAGAAATGTTTATTATCGGTAAGGGAATCTTTTTTTTTGTCATGGCCACTTCAGAGAATATATATCTATATGTTACCGTTATGTTATGGCTAGTTTAGCTGTCAAGCCAGTTACTTGAATTATTTTATTATACATAACTGGACTGGCTATATTTAGAGAAAAAAAATCCACATTATCTATAATTTAATACAACGATCGTGTTGGAATTATTACAAACACAGGAGTGTTCCCCCTATTCAGCCACGACCAAGCTTGTACTAATTTACGCCTTTGCCATGTTGGGCTGCGGGGTATCGGTCTTGACTACTAAACAGAGCAAAGGATTGTTCCAGGACCAAGGGCGAAACCAAATGCGCACTGACGTTTGAGCGTATCCTCGACGGATGTCATAACATGCGGGGAGAGAATCAGCATTAGAGGATGTACACCTTGGCTGAAGGCAGATTATTTATAGCCGGCCAGAGGAAATGACATGTTTGGCGCTGTATCCTGTATATACCCGTTTGTAAACGCTCCTATAGGCAACCCCTCTTCATAACGCCAAACAGAGTGTCAGAGTGTAAGCGTGGAGGGTTGTTGGCACAAAACACCGCTTTTTTAACGGTTAGCCGACCCTTAGTAAACTCATCTTGAAGTAGGCAGATGAAAGTAAAGTCTGATTTAGGTAGGCTATAGCCTAAGTGTCTAAGGGTTATGTGCATCCATAGATCATGATAATGTCAAGAAATGATGCCGTTGTGGAATTAGGTAACAATGTAGGCCTATTGATATGGACATCACCCGTTTGAGGATAACATAGGCAAACTGCCAAAAAAAATATTTTTAAATATCTCACCATTGCCTACCAAATAAATTCTGTATTGCTATGTCCATTCCATTGTAGACATTTGCGCGCAAGAATGCCATTTATAGGCATATGGCTACAGAAGCCAATAAAAAAGTTTGAATCAATTTTGTAAAGCTAATATTCAATGTGAAAGAGACTCCATGTAGCCTATGCTTAATCGTTATTCTTAATCTCTTCTCTTTCAGGAGAACACCGGCCACAGCGCTGGAGGATAAGTACTTTTCCGCAGTTCAGTAACCTTATCCATGCGCTGCAGACCTTTAAATACTCCTCATAAAATAGCCACGTGGTGTAAGGTGAGACCCTCCCAGCCCGGGACACCGACTGGCGCGAGCTAGTCTGAGAGGACAGTCAGAGTGCGTGCAGGACTGCGCTCTAGGATGACTTTCTGAAAAGATCTTCATACTCAAAGTAGGCTACTGGACCTAGGCTACTTCATTAACTTTTTAAGACCAACGTTTCAATACCTTTTGGCTACCAGACGTTATTGACCAGATTAGGCTATCAGAGAACATTGACCAGATAACAATTTGTTTGTTTCTTTGTTTTTGCTCTCTTTTTGTAAAACATATGTTTCATTCTTCTATCCATCTGTCTACCTTGAGCACGCAGTGAATGGAGAACATACTCGAGCTTCTCCCGAAGCACCGGCAAGATCTCACGCACGCCTTGGGGAGAGCGGCGACTCACACCTGCCTTTGCAGACGCAAGAGTAGCCTAGTTGCGCCCTCGAATCGTTTTTTTATTACCACATAATTTCGCGTTCGTGACCATACCTGAGTGCCACTCACCAGCATTCTTTAATGGGATAAATTATCTTGTGAGATCAGGTTATTAAAAACCGATCAAGGGAACTCTAAACTCAATTAAACGTCCCACACCTTTGGCCATAACCTATATTTCTCATTCAGTCTACTGTCCCCAAAAGCTTCCGCATGGTACTTTGGTCGAAAGAGCAAGACAAACCGTCGGACACCGACATGTCATCGGGGGCGATAGAGATGAAGAAGGAGGTGGTGCCGCCGGCGTACCTCCACTCCAACGGCTCCGTTCACCCAGCCATCCTCACCGAGGACCCCGAGGAGATGAGACCTGAGGAGAGGGGCGAGTACGAGCTCACGGAGGTGACATCCGTTGCGGACAGGTCTGGTGAACCAGGAGATGAGGACCGGGAGATAGTGGTGATAGACTGCAGGGCGAACGCCAAGGGCCAGCGCGAGGAGGACGCTCTCCTGGAGAACGCCAGCCAGAGCAATGAGAGTGACGACATAAGCACTGACCAGAGCCCAGAGCCACCGCCGCCATTAAAGGAGACCTCCTTCTCCATTGGCCTCCAGGTGGTCTTACCGTTCCTGCTGGCCGGGTTCGGGACGGTGGCGGCGGGTATGGTGCTGGACATCGTTCAGGTGAGGAGAGACTGTTTTGATGTTTATTGCTAATTGTGGTGCTTGGGATGACCTAACTCCGACGTCACCCCATTGAAGTAGACATTTAAAACTGTTAAGGTAAGGGTTGAGGTTAGGGTTAGGGTTAGAGTTAGGCAAATATTATGGTTGGGGTAAGGGTTAGGGTTTAGGGTAGGGTTGTCCCAAGGATTCTGATTGTCTACCCTGTTTTGATTCACACCAATTTATTTCTAATCGTGACAGGTCACATGGTCAGACAAAAACTAATGAACCTACTGATTCAATCTGCAGTATGGACTAAGAAACAGAATGTTGAGACATCAAGTTCTGTTCCACCTGTAGGCTACAGACAACACTAGGCCCTGTGTCAGGAACTGTACTGTAATGCTACCTCCTCCACCCACTACTACTCACTACAGTCCCAGTCCTATTAAAGACAATAAGGGCCCAGTGTTCAGAAGAATGCTACAGTCCTGTTCTTAGTCATGCTTTTCACTGACACAAGGGAGGGAGGAAGTGGAATAGACACTGTTGACTGTCTGACTGATTTAGTCACATATATTATTATATTAGTATGCATAACTAACCCTAAACTAAATAGCACTGCAATGTTTGGCCTAAGCTGCTGTCATTGAGGTACAACCTCTTCTTAGATAGGTCACATCATGTGATGATGAGTGATGACTACTAAGGGGCGGGTCTTGGGCATGTTTGAATGAACTGGTTGGTTCGAGCCAGATTGGCCCAGCACCTGTCAATCACTTTCCTGGCAGCCGATGTGACGGCTCAGCTCTGATGATGGACAGTGTGGGCGGTTATCAGAGACCATGGGGGTATCTACATAACATATGACCCCTTCACCCCCCATCTGGCACATGTTGGTACACAGTCTGTTCTTGGAAGGGGGAGTGGAGGTTGAGGAGGTAGAAAGAGGACAGCTGGTCAGTTTAATAAAGACTTGTCTGTTGATTTATCTGACATATCTGTGAATACTGCTGAGACAGACTCAAACACATAAGTAGATCCTCATGGTTCTGATGAAATAGAATACAGCAGAACAGAATAGAATAACACCTCATATAATAGAACAGAGGATAGTATGTGCATGCAGCTGTGAAGTGTAGTGTTTATTTCAGCCGATGTAGCTGACTGTAACCCAAAGGAGACCAACAACAGAACCGCTGGCTTCTGAGAGCCACAGGGAAAACAATTTTAACTAACTTATAATTACTCTCCTTCCCCACTTTCCTGTTGACTTGCCTGGTGTAAACTGGGTGTGGATGTTATTGTTGGTACGTGTGTGTGTGTGTGAACACATGGTGTGCATGAATGTGTATGTGAGAGTTTACTGTGTCTGTGTGTCTGCCAGTACGTGTGTATTGCAGTGTAAAAATACAGTCCTGGGCACCTGACAGGTCATATATTTCAATAAGGTCAGCCTCTGCTACAGATAAAGCTGGAGGTGTCTGGTAGCTGGGAGACCAAGCGCTGGCACTGACTGCCCATTTTGATGCCAACATGGTGTACCCCAGGAACTCTGGACAGAGAGAGAGAGAGAGAGAGAGAGGGAGGGAAGGGGGGAGGGAGAGGAACAGAGAGAGGGAGGGAGGGGAGGAGAGGAGAGGGGTAAGTAGGGAGTGGGATGAACACAGAGCGGGAGAGAAAGAGGGTGAAGAGAAAGAAAGTGCTTACCTGTGAGGTGGGAGTGGTTCTAGTGTTATAACTGTTGTTATAAGGACAGATTAGTGCCTTACTGTGGTTTAAAGCCTGCACTCTCATGCCGTTACCCATATCATACCCTCTAATCAGGAATTGTTCACTTCCAGGAGGTCAGAAGTTCTCTCTCTCCCTGTCTGTCTACCTCTCTCTCATTTTCTCATTAGTTCATATCATGCTGATTCATCTAAGCAACTGTTGATCTCAGAGTCAATAACATCAGCTGTGATGATAAAGATAAGAGACAGTGATATCATTCCCTGTGTGAAGATAGATAATAGATAATAATGACAATGTGGTCAGTATAGTGAATGGTTCTAGAAGCCTGTCTAGTAGGTTCTATCACTTTCTAATTCCCCTCCCTTGACACTGCTATCTCAGCTAACTCAGCTAATCCCCTTCTGCCCTTGCAGGAGGCAATTACCCTCTCTCGCTCTCGCTCTCGCTCTCGCTCTCGCTCTCGCTCTCTCTCTCTCTCTCTCTCTCTCAGATATGTTCTTTCTGATTAAGCAAGCTGACTCAGATGTATGGTAGATGCAAACTATCTCAGCCCCTCAGTGTGTGTGTTGCCCTCAGCTCCTGGAGTAAGGGAATGGTTGCCCAGGGTGATGCATGTACACGTTCTCCACAGCGTTCTCTATAATGTCTCTGTGAAATGTAACCTACCTCTTTAACTTCACTTAGTTTCCCCCTTTACACATAGGCACGGACACACACACAAACACACAAACATACACACACACACACCCTGTCTCTGGCCCCAATCCTGCAGAGTTGCCTAGGAAAGACAACACAGCACAGTATGGAGAAGGAAGGGACTCTAGCTGATTTATATATACACTAGATGATTGGTAGTGGACGCTGTGTTGAAGATACCGTGCCTCCATCTTGGCACTCCTCCACCAATTAAATGTTTTTATTTTAGAAGCTATAGAAATGCATTTATTAATGTCTACATTTGTTTTTGCCACATTCATGTTATTACAGCCACCTTAATGCATACTTTTAAATTATATTATGTGCATTAAACATAAAAAAAACATTAAATATATATGAAATCCTTTTCCTTAAAATATAGTTTTGAGAGATTATGAATGTTACTGTCCCCACTACAACAACAAAACTACTTAAATACTTGAAACATTTCATTGAAATACTGTAGAATTTCATTCATTCCTATGGAGGACAGCTCCTACTGGGGAGTGCCAATATGGCCGACTGGTGGCTTTAAAGCCTCTCAATGGCCAATACTTAGCATCATCAAACCAGGGTTTATATACATCATTGGTTCAATACTGCCTTGCAACCTCATACCTCAAGACACAGTGTCCCAATGCCAAACCATGAGCAGTGGGCTTGCTGAAATGGCCCTAGCTGAAATGGTCCTCTGAAATGGACACTTTCAGGCACTCTGAAATGGACACTTTCTGTCATGGTAAAAATACTTTGAATTACTACTTAAGTCATTTTTTGGGGTATCTGTACTTTACTTTATTCATATTTTTGACAACTTATACTTTTACTCCGCTACATTCCTAAAGAAAATATATACTTTTTAATCCCATACATTTTGCCTGACACCCAAAAGTACTCGTTACATTTTGAATGCTCAGGTAGGACAGCAATATGGTCCAATTCACACACCTATCAATATATCACGTTGTCATCCCTACTGTCTCTGATCTGGCGGACATACTAAACACAAATACTGCGTTTGTAAATGATGTCTGAGTGTTGGTGTGTGCCCCCATTTACTTCTACTTTTTACTTTTACTCCAGTATCACAATTGAGAAGGTTTTCCGTCACTGCTTACTGTAGGTCATTGAGAGGACAGGTCACAGATGTGTTCTTTGTAGACGTGATTTATGTGTTTACATTCCTAGGAACGTCAAAGGTCAAGACTGGTGCAATGGTTGTTTTTATGTTTGTCTGGAAGGAGGGAGATGCTTCCAGTAGAAAGGGAGAACACCCCACCCCAGATAGTGTTAGCCACAGTTAATTGACATTCACAGATTAGATAGTGTAAATATGTGGGGTAATTTGTTTGTCTGTTGCTTTGTGGAATTTATCCTAGCTATCTGTCTCTTCTCCGTCTTTCTGTCTGCCTCACACTGTGGCATCGGATGATGTGCAGATGACCAAAATAAAACAGCAAGGCGAGACATGGGTTCAGCCTCAGTGCCTCAAAAACACACAAACAATCTAAAAAATATAGGAAACAGTAAACAGGAAAGCACAATCAACACAAAGGCCTCACAACAGCCAAGCCCTCTCCGCCCAAGGGAGGCCATTTTGGGTCAACCACATTCAGTTGCCGGGTTTCTACAGGAGCCAGTGTGAAACCAGAGCATGTGATTAGTCCCCTGTGGATCGGATTTAGCCTCATAATCTGGTAAATCCAGCTGTCTCTCTCTTTTTAATTTCAGAATGTTATCCACAGAAGAAAATAGAGACATAATCTCACTGGTGCTAACAGTCATTTAATTGATCCTCAGATATGATCTGCTAAACTCTTATCACACACACTATCATGAATGACAACATGGCTGTCTCTTTCATGGCTGCCTCTCATCACCTCCCTCCCTTCACTTCCTTTCCTTATATTCTCTAAATATTTGCTTTAAATTTAATTTTCTGCCAGATCAGAGATCATTAAGGAATGGACACAAGGAAAGGAAGCTAGTTTAGTTTATTGAGACCAAGCCAGGGTAGAGTGCAGTGCAGCACCGTCCCACATATGAACTCCCTGCTCCTCTCCAAAACGGATAATCTGATACATACAGTGGGGTCTGAATTTATTGACACCCTTGATAAAGATGAGCAAAAATGACTGTATAAAATAAATAATTCAAATACTGAGCAATAGTGTAAGTTAAAAAAAAATAGGGAAATTATATTATTTTATACTAATACAATTGCTCAGAGAAATAGATTTTATTTAACAAGTAATACTTAATTTTTTTAAGCTAGGGGGCAGAATTATTGACACCGCTGTTTTCAATACCTTTCAATACCTCACCTTGCGAGGATAACGGCATTGAGCCTTTTTCTAAAATGTTTTATGAGTTAGAGAACACATTGGGAGGGATCTTAGATCATTCCTCCATACAGAATCTTTCTAGATCCATCATCTGCGCTTATAGACTGCCTTCAGGTTTTCAATGGGTTTCAAAGTCTGGAGACTGAGATGGCCATTGCAAAATGTTGATTTTGTGGCCAATTAACAATTTCTTTGTGGATTTTGATGTGTGCTTGGGGTTATTGTCTTGCTGGAAGATCCGCTTGCGGCTAAGTTTCGGCCTCCTGGCTGAGGCAACCAGGTTTTTGGCTAAAATGTCGTGGTACTGGGTAAAGTTCATGATGTCGTTGACCTTAACAAGGGCCCCAGGACCAGTGGAAGCAAAATAGCCCCATAACATCAAAGATCCACCACAATATTTGACAGTAGGTACGGGGTTATTTTCTGCTCATGCATTCTCATTTTGACGCCGAACCCACCAGAGCTCTATTTTCATGTCATCCAACAAATGTAAACGCCTGGAGTTTGCTAAACATTTACGTCATTTAGCAGACGCTCTTATCCAGAGCGACTTACAGTTAGTGAATACATATTTTTTTATACTGGCCCCCCGTGGGAATCGAACCCACAACCCTGGCGTTGCAAACACCATGCTCTATCAACTGAGCTACATCCCTGCCGGCCATTCCCTCCCCTACCCTGGACGACGCTGGGCCAATTGTGCACCGCCCATGAGTCTCCCAGTTGCGGCCGGCTGCGACAGAGCCTGGATTCGAACCAGGATCTCTAGTGGCACAGTTAGCACTGCGATGCAGTGCCTTAGACCACTGCGCCACTCAAACGGCAATGGCACTTGGATTGCTAAAATTATTATTATATTATTGATCGATTGACTATGTTATTGATCGATTGACCTTGCAGAGGGTTAGTTGTCTTAATTATTTTATCATTTCTGGAGTGGTACACTTGTGGTATGTTTGTCTTTTTGGTTTGTGCAACAACACCCTCCCAAATCTAATTCTAAAACATGCTCTGAAGTTGATTCTGACGTGACGTGGATTTTCCATCCATCCAAATCCCCCCCTTTAAATGCTACGCTGTTCAGTAGCCTGCTAACAATGCTATATCCCTGATATAGATGGCTGATTGATTGAGTTTGAAGGCTTTAGCGGGTTAGCCTGCTATTGTGTGGCTAAAGGCCTTAGCTAATCTTTTACTCTGTCCATAGGAGGCTTTAGAATTTTCAGGAGAGTTCTGTTTGCACTCGTCAGTATTGAAGGTCACTGTCATCATCTGAGTTGCTGTGATGCAATATTTACCCTAACATTACTAAGGCAGAACCCCTTCCCCTCCAAGCTCAGTGGCTGTCTGCCTAAAAGCATTCAGAATCAATTAGTTTCCATTTAAAATGTTGATTTTTGCAGCCAGCAATAGGGGGAAAAAATCTAGGCAAAACACTGCTGTGTGCCATCAGTGTTAGTGCCTGTGATGTCATAGGTGTTCTGACCGTTGGTGTCACTGCACAGTCATCAACGTTGCGTTGGTGTTGTATGCCACTGGGTTCAGTTTCCTGCCTGTACATACAGTGCTGCGAAAAAGTATTTGCCCCCTTTCTAATTTTCTCTACTTTTACACATTTTTGATACTGAACATTATCAGATTTTCAACCAAAACCTAATATTAGATAAAGGGAACCTGAATTAACAAATAACACAACAATCACATACTTATTTCATTTATTTCATAAACAAAGTTATGCAACACCCAATGCCCCTGTATTAAAAAGTAATTGCCCCCTTACACTCAATAACTGGTTGTGCCACCTTTAGCTGCAATGACTCCAACCAGACGCTTCCTGTAGTTTTTGATCTGTGTCTCACGTCGCTGTGGAGGAATGTTTGCCCACTCTTCCATGCAGATCTGCTTTAACTCAGCGACATTTGTGGGTTTTCAAGCATGAACTGCTTGTTTCAAGTCCTGCCACAACATCTCAATTGGGATTAGGTCTGGACTTTGACTAGGCCATTCCAAAACATCAAATATTTAGCTTTTTAGCCATTTACATGTAGACTTGATTGTGTGTTTTGGATCATTGTCTTGCTGCATGACCCAGCTGTGCTTCAGCTTCAGCTCACATATGGATGGCCTGACAATCTCCTGTAGAATTCTCTGATACAGAGCAGAATTCATGGTTCCTTCTACAGTGAGGGGAAAAAAGTATTTGATCCCCTGCTGATTTTGTACGTTTGCCCAATGACAAAGACATGATCAGTCTATA
The DNA here is from genome assembly GCF_020615455.1 of Coregonus clupeaformis. Classification (NCBI taxonomy): domain Eukaryota; kingdom Metazoa; phylum Chordata; class Actinopteri; order Salmoniformes; family Salmonidae; genus Coregonus; species Coregonus clupeaformis. Next base: position 20,587,825 of record NC_059201.1, read on the forward strand.
ATTTTAATGGTAGGTTTATTTGAACAGTGAGAGACAGAATAACAACAAAAAAATCCAGAAAAACGCATGTCAAAAATGTTATAAATTGATTTGCATTTTAATGAGGGAAATAAGTATTAGACCCCTCTGTAAAACATGACTTAGTACTTGGTGGCAAAACCCTTGTTGGCAATCACAGAGGTCAGACATTTCTTGTAGTTGGCCACCAGGTTTGCACACATCTCAGGAGGGATTTTGTCCCACTCATCTTTGCAGATCTTCTCCAAGTCATTAAGGTTTCGAGGCTGACGTTTGGCAACTCGAACCTTCAGCTCCCTCCACAGATTTTCTATGGGATTAAGGTCTGGAGACTGGCTAGGCCACTCCAGGACCTTCATGTGCTTCCTCTTGAGCCACTCCTTTGTTGCCTTGGCCGTGTGTTTTGGGTCATTGTCATGCTCGAATACCCATCCACGACCCATTTTCAATGCCCTGGCTGAGGGAAGGAGGTTCTCCCCCAAGATTTGACGGTACATGGCCCTGTCCATCGTCCCTTTAATGCGGTGAAGTTGTCCTGTCCCCTTAGCAGAAAAACACCCCCTAAGCATAATGTTTCCACCTCCATGTTTGACGGTGGGGATGGTGTTCTTGGGGTCATAGGCAGCATTCCTCCTCCTCCAAACACGGCGAGTTGAGTTGATGCCAAAGAGCTCCATTTTGGGTCTCATCTGACCACAACACTTTCACCCAGTTCTCCTCTGAATCATTCAGATGTTCATTGGCAAACTTCAGACGGGCCTGTATATGTGCTTTCTTGAGCAGGGGGACCTTGCGGGCGCTGCAGGATTTCAGTCCTTCACGGCGTAGTGTGTTACCAATTGTTTTCTTGGTGACTATGGTCCCAGCTGCCTTGAGATCATTGACAAGATCCTCCCGTTTAGTTCTGGGCTGATTCCTCACCGTTCTCATGATCATTGCAACTCCACGAGGTGAGATCTTGCATGGAGCCCCAGGCCGAGGGAGATTGACAGTTATTTTGTGTTTCTTCCATTTGCGAATAATCGCACCAACTGTTGTCACCTTCTCACCAAGCTGCTTGGCGATGGTCTTGTAGCCCATTCCAGCCTTGTGTAGGTCTACAATCTTGTCACTGACATCCTTGGAGAGCGCTTTGGTCTTGGCCATGGTGGAGAGTTTGGAATCTGATTGATTGATTGCTTCTGTGGACAGGTGTCTTTTATACAGGTAACAAGCTGAGATTAGGAGCACTCCCTTTAAGCGTGTGCTCCTAATCTCAGTTTGTTACCTGTATAAAAGACACCTGGGAGCCAGAAATCTTTCTGATTGAGAGGGGGTCAAATACTTATTTCCCTCATTAAAATGCAAATCAATTTATAACATTTTTTACATGTGTTTTTCTGGATTTCTTTGTTGTTATTCTGTCTCTCACTGTTCAAATAAACATACCATTAAAATTATTGACTGATCATTTCTTTGTCAGTGGGCAAACGTACAAAATCAGCAGGGGATCAAATACTTTTTTCCCTCACTGTATTAAGGCAAGTCGTCAAGGTCCTGAGGCATCAAAGCATCCCCAAACCATCACACTACCACCACCATGCTTGAACGTTGGTATAAGGTTATTTCTGTGGAATGCAGTTTTTGGTTTTCGCCAGGCAAAATGGGACCCATGACCGCTAATCCCAATTGAGATGTTGTGGCAGGACTTGAAACGAGCAGTTAATGCTTGAAAACCCACAAGTGTCGTTGCGTTAAAGCAGTTCTGCGTGAAAGAGTGGGCCAAAATTCCTCCACAGCGATGCGAGAGACTGATCAACAACTACAGGAAACATTTGGTTGCAGTCATTGCAGCTAAAGGTGGCACAACCAGTTATTGAGTGTAAGGGGGCAATTACTTTTCACACAGGGGAATTGGGTGTTGCATAACTTTGTTAATTCAATAAATAAAATAATGATCAATTTTGTTTGTTATTTGTAAACTTAGGTTCCCTTTATCTAATATTAGGTTTTGGTTGAAGATCTGATAACATTCAGTATCAAAAATATGCAAAAATAGAGAAAATCAGAAAGGGGGCAAGTACTTTTTCACGGCACTGTATATGCACAGTGGGCAAACAGGGCTGCGTTACCTAACTCTGCAACCTGACCCCCTTGGACGGCATACCACAGCCTATATGCTTCTGATACACCATGATGCTGACTGTTCACAGAGTTCGCAGAACTGGGGCTGGTCGTTGGGGAGTGAGGGGGTTGTTGGCTGGGCTCCACTGTTCCATTGGAGACAACAACATATATCACAGCTGGAGATGAGAGGAGAGAGAGGTGGAGAGGGTGAAAGGGGGGTAAGGAAAGGAAAAGGGGAGGGAGGAAAGAGTTTTATGGAAGAGAGGCAGAGAGAGAGAAGTGGGTTAGGGGAAGATATAGACATTGGGGAAAAGAGTGGGGGTAGAAAGGAAGAGAATGAAAGAGTGAAGTGGGTTAGAGGGGAGAAATGACATGGGGGGGGGTCTAGGGGCACTAGGGGAATCAGAGCTGGGGTGGCAGAGTGCCAGGAGGTGGGGTGGTGGGGTCTCTGCGGAGTCGACTGCTTTAAAGAGCCCAGGCTGCTGACAGACAGAGAGCAGCAGTGTTAACCTCCCACTGGGCACAGACAGTTCAATATCTATTTTGGCTTTACATTTGGTTGAGTTGTCAACTAACATGAATTCAATGTGAAATCAACCAAAAATTGCACCATGTCATTGGATTTAGGTTAATGTTGGGTGAAAAACAGATGAAATTCCCTTAGGTGACTTTTAGCAAATTCAATCAGTTTTCACATAAAATTATTTTGTTAAAAAAATATGTGGAAACATTGATTCAACCGTTTTTTGCCCAGTCACCTATTACCTCCACCCGGACTTCTAATGAAGCCCTGTTATCTCTCACAAACTGTAGGGATCTGTAGGCAGAATGAAGTGATCTAGCTATTATTCCTATTTTCTCCTCTCCTCTCCTCCTCTCCTCTCCTCTCCTTTCTCTGACAGCCTCTCAGTATTGATTAAGTTGTGGGCTGGCTGGGCTGGGCTGAGTTGAGCTGTAAGTGCTGAGGGCCAGTGGGACTGGCTCTAAAGATAAGCACTTTCTCTGTTGATGGATCAATGTTCAGCCCAACCTCATCCCCCAGCCCCAACCTCATCCCCCAGCCCCAACCTCATCCCCCAGCCTTATACCCCCGTCCCAGCCTTCTAGGCTAACCCAGCCCGTCCCTAGCTATTTACCCAAAACTCATCCTCATACCCCAGCCCCACTCTGCTGTTTCTCCCACTGCACTGGGCTAATTGAGAAACACCAGAGATGCACTTTACCCCAGTCATCAGTTCAGGGACTCATAGAGACCATCTCAAGGGCTGGAAAACTGCCAAAGTGGGGGCCAAAGTGGGCCAGTAATCAGCTCCAGTACCACAGAGTCATCCACTGTGAATTTCCATTTGATTCTATAACACCTTAGCTGTGTGAGCACATGCATTTGTGTGTATGAATTATTTACATACATCTTAGCCAAATACATTTAAACTCAGTTTTTCACAATTCCTGACATTTAATCCTAGTAAAAATTCCCTTCTTAGGTCTGCCCACACATTTTCTATAGGATTGAGGTCAGGGCTTTGTGATGGCCACTCCAATACCTTGAATTTGTTGTCCTTAAGCCATTTTGCCACAGCTTTGGAAGTATGCTTGGGGTCATTGTCCATTTGGAAGACCCATTTGCGACCAAGCTTTAACTTCCTGACTGATGTCTTGAGATGTTGCTTCAATATATCCACATCATTTTCCTTCCTCATGATGCCATCTATTTTGTGAAGTGCACCAGTCCCTCCTGCAGCAAAGCACCCCCACACCATGATGCTGCCACCCCCGTGCTTCACGGTTGGGGTGGTGTTCTTCGGCTTGCAAGTACCCCCTTTTTCCTCCAAACATAACGATGGTCATTGTGGCCAAACAGTTCTATTTTTGTTTCATCATACCAGTGGACATTTCTCCAAAAAGTATGATCTTTGTCCCCATGTGCAGTTGCAAACCGTAGTCTAGCTTTTTTATGGCGGTTTTGGAGCAGTGGCTTCTTCCTTGCTGAGCGGCTTTTCAGCTTATGTCGATATAGGACTCGTTTTACTGTGGATATAGATACTTTTGTACCTGTTTCCTCCAGCATCTTCACAAGGTCCTTTGCTGTTGTTCTGGGATTGATTTGCACTTTTCGCACCAAAGTACGTTAATCTCTGGTCCCATGGTGTTTATACTTGCGTACTATTGTTTGTACAGATGAACGTGGTACCTTCAGGCGTTTGGAAATTGCTCCCAAGGATGAACCAGACTTGTGGAGGTCTACAGTTCTTTTTCTGAGGTCTTGGCTGATTTATTTTGATTTTCCCATGATGTCAAGCAAAGAGGCACTGAGTTTGAAGGTAGGCCTTGAAATACATCCACAGGTACACCTCCAATTGACTCAAATGATGTAAATTAGCCTATCAGAAGCTTCTAAAGCCATGACATCATTTTCTGGAATTTTCCAAGCTGTTTAAAGGCACAGTCAACTTAGTGAATGTAAACTTCTGACCCACTGGAATTGTGATACAGTGAATTATAAGTGAAATAATCTGTCTGTAAACAATTGTTGTAAAAATGTATTGTGTCATGCACAAAGTATGTCACGCCCTGGCTCTGGGGACTCTTGTATGTTGAGCCAGGGTGTTAGTTTCATTGTGTAGTGTCTATGTTTCGTTTTCTATGTTCGTTTCTAGGTTATGTGTTTCTATGTTGGCCGGGGTGGTTCTCAATCAGAGGCAACGAGAATCAGCTGTTGCTTGTTGTCTCTGATTGGGAACCATACTTAGGCAGCCTTTTGTGCAATTGTGAGTCGTGGGATCTTGTTCCGTGTAGGTTTGTGTGTATGACCAAGGACTTCATGTTTTGTTTTGTTGTTTTGTATATTTGTAAAAGTACTCAATTAAAGAGATGTACGCATATCACGCTGTGCCTTGGTCCACTCTTTACGACGATCGTGACAGAAGATCCCACCAAAACAGGACCAAGCAGCGTGTCCAGGAGCAGACAGCCTGGACTTGGGAGGAGATCTTGGACGGGCAGGGGTCCTGGACTTGGGAGGAAATCCAGGCCGGTATGGATCGCCGTCCGTGGGAGGAGACGGTGGAGGCGCGCCGTAGAGAGGAGCAGCGGCGCCAACCGGGCCGACGTCGGACACGCAAGAGGCAACCCCAATAAATTTTTTGGGGGGGGGCACACGGCATGGACGACGGGGCTGCTGGAGGCAGCTACTGGGCGAGTTTGTGGATTAGGAGAGGAGGCCACCGGGTTTGGGGGGCTGGAAGGGAGGTTGGCGGAGCCTAGAGGTAGAGCAGAGCCAACTCCCCGTACTCAGGCTAGGCAGCGTGAGATTGGGCAGGTTCCGAGGTATGCGGAGCTGCGTACTGTGCCGCGAGTGGTCCGGCACAGTCCGGTACGTCCTGTGCGAGCACCACGCATGTGTCGTGCTAAGGTGGACATGCAGCCAGGACGGAGTGTGCCGGCTCAACGCTCGTGGCCTCCAGTACCCCTCCTCGGTCCCGGATATCCTGCGCCAGTGTCACGTGCTGTAGTGCCAGTACGAGTACACAGCCCTGTACGTCCTGTGCTGATGCCTCACACAGTGTGTGTAAAAATAGGCATTCAGCCAGGACGGGTTGTGTCAGCTCTTCGCTCCAGAACTCCAGTCCGTCTCCACAGCCCGGTCCGGCCCGTTCCTGCTCCCCGCACCAAGCCTGTGATGCGCGTCGCCAGCCCGGCCCGGCCTGTTCCTGCCCCTCGCACCAAGCCTGTGGTGCGCGTCGCCAGCCCGGCCCGGCCTGTTCCTGCCCCTCGCACCAAGCCAATGGTGCGCGTCGCCAGCCCGGCCCGGCCTGTTCCTGCTCCCCGCACCAAGCCTATGGTGCGCGTCGCCAGCCCGGCCCGGCCTGTTCCTGCTCCCCGCACCAAGCCTATGGTGGGTGTCGCCAGCCCGGCCCGGCCTGTTCCTGCTCCCCACACCAAGCCAATGTTGCGCGTCGCCAGCCCGGTCCGGCCCGTTCCTGCTCCCCGCACCAAGCCTGTGATGCGCGTCGCCAGCCCGGTCCGGCCCGTCCCTGCTCCCCGCACCAAGCCTGTGGTGCGCGTCGTCAGTCCGGCACAGCCCGTGCCTGCTTCACCGGTGCCTGGTCAGGTACCGGTCAGCTGCTCCACACCGGAGACTAAGCAATCCGCTCCACCGATGTCCAGTCCAGTCCAGCTCCAGCCAGCGGGGCCAGACCAGACCAGGGGCGCTATGGGGGGGTTGTTAGAGGGTGGTGGTCACGCCCGGAGCCGGATCCGCCTCCGAGGTGGAATGCCCACCCGGCCCCTCCCCTGTTGGGTTTATGTTGGCGCAGTCGCAGTCCGCGCCTTTGGGGGGGGGTACTGTCACGCCCTGGCTCTGGGGACTCTTGTATGTTGAGCCAGGGTGTTAGTTTCGTTGTGTAGTGTCTATGTTCGTTTTCTATGTTCGTTCTAGGTTATGTGTTTCTATGTTGCCCGGGGTGGTTCTCAATCAGAGGCAACGAGAATCAGCTGTTGCTTGTTGTCTCTGATTGGGAACCATACTTAGGCAGCCTTTTGTGCAATTGTGAGTTGTGGGATCTTGTTCCGTGTTGGTTTGTGTTGTTAACTGAGGACTTCACGTTTCGTTTCGTTTTGTTGTTTTTGTATTGTTGTTTAAGTACTATTAAAAAGATGTACGCATATCACGCTGCGCCTTGGTCCAATCATTATGACGATCGTGACAAAGTAGATGTTCTAACCGACTTGCCATAACTATAGTTTGTTAACAAGAAATTTGTGGAGTGGTTGAAAAACGAGTTTTAATGACTCCAACCTAAGAGTATGTAAACTTCCAACTTCAACTGTAAATTACCTTTCAGATTTACACTGAACAAAAATATAACGCAACATGTAATGTGTTGGTCCCATGTTTCATGTTTCCATGTTGCCAAGATAATCCATCCTCCTGACAGGTGTGGCATATCAAGAAGCTGATTAAACAGCATGATCATTACACAGGTGCACATTGTGCTGGGGACAATAAAAGGCCACTTTAAAATGTTTAGTTTTCTCACACAACACAATGCCACAGATGTCTCAAGTTTTTAGGGAGCGTGCAATTGGCATTCTGACTGCAGGAATGTCCACCAGAGCTGTTGCCAGAGAATTGAATGTTAATTTATATACCATAAGCTGCCTCCAACGTCGTTTTAGAGAATTTGTCAGTACGTCCAACCAGCCTCACAACCACAGACCATGTGTAACCACGCCAGCCCAGGATCTCCACATCCGGCTTCTTCACCTGGGGGATCGTCTGAGGGGTATTTCTGTCTGTAATAAAGCCCTTTTGTGGGGGAAAAACACATTCTGATTGGCAGGGTCTGGCTCCCCAGTGGGTGGGCCTGGCTGCCAAGTGGATGGGCCTATGCCCTCCAAGGCCCACCCATGGCTGCACCCCTGCCCAGTCATGTGAAATCCATAGATTAGGGCCTAATTAATTTATTTCAATTGACTGATTTCTTTATATGATCTGTAACTCACTAAAATCTTTGAAATTGTTGCGTGTTCTGTTTTATATTTTTGTTCAGTATAGCTGCTCTTGCTCCTGGCTATCTTTGCCTCAAGTTGTTCACTGTGGAAATGTAGGGTAATTGGCACAGAGTCAGAGAGTATTTGTGCTGAGGCAGAGAGGTAGCAGGCAGATGGAGGGTTACAGTAAAACACTGTGGGTTGCAAGTACTGTATGAAAGATGATAATAAAATGTCCTCTTGTCCACTGTTGTTCAGGAGCGAGAGAGAGAGAGGAGAGAGCAGATAGGCAGGTGGAGAGAGAGCGAGAAAGAAGGAGCGGGTGGAGGTAGAGAGAAGAGAGGGAGAGAGAAGTGGCAGAAAGAGGGTGGTGAATTGTTGCAGTGTGAGGTCAAAATGACCTTGCTCCTCTCCAGAGTGAATAAGATCATATGATCCCAACATGGTCTCGACAAATAGAATATTACTAAGATGAGACAGAGATCAGGTTTCAGATTGAATCAATATGAAACTAAATGACAGCAAGACATTGTCGACCTCAGCAGTGCCCAGTGTGATACGCTGTTGGGTTTGTACCATAATGGGATATTGTATCATGAAAACTCAGTGATAACTGCATCACGATAACTGTTTTATCACAATTGAAGTCAGACTTTATACTACTTTATAGGTCAGTAAAGGTTATTTTGTTGTGTAGGTGACGTTGTGTTGTGTTGTGCAGTAGCGGTGCATGTGTCAATTCTCTGGGGAAGCCAAGCCAGGAAAAAAGCCATAGTACAACCTGTTGTGATAACTGCATTGTTTGTGCAATTAACCCATTTGTTCATACACCACCGTCATATACAGTAAAATAAGGCTGAGACAACAAAAAGACAACAGTCACACAGTGGTGGAATAAATTCAACCACACATACGTTTGTTTCATCACAAAACCGGAGAGCAACATCTGTCCGGTGAAGTCCACAAAGCAAATATTGCATGTAACAAACAGTGGTCAAGCAAGGTAATGTTTCCAACAGTTTACTAAACAATTACTGATTTAGAACCACAGAGAGTTACAGCAAGTCAGCACAAAGTGAACAGGAGCACTTCCTCCGCTATTCCAGCACCATTCCCACTGGGCAAAAACTGGTTGAATGAACGTTGTTTCCACATCATTTAAATAACAAAAAATCTATGTGATGATGTTGAATCAATGTGGAAAACTGATTTGATTTGCAAAAAGTAATCAACGTAAAGGGAATTTAGTCACTGTGCCCAGTGGGTTTCAACTTAAACATTTAAACATAATCAAATCAACTAGGCTATAATATTCTTATTCTAATACAGTGAAAAATAACTTTAACATACCAAAAACAATTTAGTCCAATCAACGTTGTTAAATATCATGTGGCTGTCCATGTTACTGATTTTCTGTGTGTGTGAAAAAAAAGTAGAAAAAAGCATGTTGTTGACTACTTGTAGACTAGATGAACTCCAAAGCCATTGTCCTCTCTTTTATGTTGCCAAAACGGTCTATGACTCTCAGACAATAGTACACGCTTTTAGTTTTTGATGTCCTAGGCTAGCTGGCTAAAATGCTTGCTAGGCTCCTAACTTCCTCGATTGGGCAATAATGAACCAGCTAAGTTAGGTTCACAACCGTGATCAGGAGTCCCATAGGGTGGCGCACAATTGGCCCAGCGTCGTCCGGGTTAGGGGAGGGTTTGGCCGGGGGGGCTTTGCAAGTAGGCCGTCATTGTAAATAAGAATTTGTTCTTAACTGACTTGCCTTGTTAAATAAAGGTTAAATAAAAATGTAATAAAAGGTCAAATGCTTGCTGGATCAATCAAATGCTACGGTGGCAACGTGTCATACTCTTTTTGTCCAGACAGCATCATATACATGGGCTACACATACTGAGACAGTGGGGCGCTGTTTCCCTCGCTCTGATGATTTCTCCAGTGAGATACAGCCACTTCCGAATTGAAGGAAAATTATGAAAACACAGAGAGACGAAAGAGAAATTGTTATATAGTTAAAATTGTTTTAATGGTCACATTTTTGGGGAAGCCTGGCTTCCCTTGGCATCCATGAATACACACCTGGTATTTTGTTGTGTGTAGTTGTGTAACTGTGTGTTGTGTTGTTGTGTTACAGCACTGGACGGTGTTTACAGAGGTGACAGAGGTCTTCATCCTGGTCCCGGCGCTGCTGGGGTTAAAAGGCAACCTGGAGATGACACTGGCCTCCAGATTGTCCACAGCAGTGAGTGTGTTTTGTTGTGTTCTCTACATTTGGCAACCATTGTGCGCTACAGTGTTTGGCTGTAGCACACAAGGAGCAGCAGAGTGAAACACTAGAAACCATAACATTATCGTAATGTTCCTGTCAGATTAATCAGACCCACTGGTTTCAACAATAGAGTGTTTGACTAACAGGGGCCTACAGGTGGGCTACAGGTGAACAAGCACTAATCACGCGTCTTAAGGAGACAGGGGTTCACGCTCACCTCAGTGTCTGAAAGAGCTTTGTCTTTGTTGTCATGGAAACATTATGAGGAAAAAACTTAAATTGTTCCATTCTGTTTGATCTATCTAGAACCCCATGGAAAACAAGAAAATGTTCAGTGGTGACTAGATTCTAAAAGGGTTTTTACTCATTCAGGAAACATGTTCTCTTTATCTTTCGCTCACTTGGAATCTCTCAAGTGATTGGTCAACAGTCAAAAGTCAGAGGTCATGATTGCTAAATGTTATTTATCTTTGGTTATGACCTCAAGCCAACATTCCACTCGACCTGTTTCTACTGATTCAACACACCTATCTGATCCAGCTCAACCTGCCCTAGGTGTATGTGAGTGTGTTTGAGTTTGGTGTAGTTTCCACTAATCAGTTTGGACACCTGTTGACCTGTCTTCTCTCCAGACGTAACAACTTCTGAATGATTGTGTCAAAGGGAATATATTTTCAGACAGGCTGAATACCACACATACACTTTATCAACAACAACACTTACCAACCTGACAACCAAGTGTTGTTTTCATTTCTCTCCAGACTTCAGTCAGTTGAGTTTTGTATTGTACAGTGGGGGAAAAAAGTATTTAGTCAGCCACCAATTGTGCATGTTCTCCCACTTAAAAAGATGAGAGAGGCCTGTCATTTTCATCATAGGTACACATCAACTATGACAGACAAAATTAGAGAAAAAAAATCCAGAAAATCACATTGTAGGATTTTTAATGAATTTATTTGCAAATTATGGTGGAAAATAAGTATTTGGTCAATAACAAAAGTGTCTCAATACTTTGTTATATACCCTTTGTTGGCAATGACACAGGTCAAACATTTTCTGTAAGTCTTCACAAGGTTTTCACACACTGTTGCTGGTATTTTGGCCCATTCCTCCATGCAGATCTCCTCTAGAGCAGTGATGTTTTGGGGCTGTCGCTGGGCAACACAGACTTTCTACTCCCTCCAAAGATTTTCTATGGGGTTGAGATCTGGAGACTGGCTAGGCCACTCCAGGACCTTGAAATGCTTCTTACGAAGCCACTCCTTCGTTGCCCGGGCGGTGTGTTTGGGATCATTGTCATGCTGAAAGCAAACTTCAGACGGGCCTGGACATGTACTGGCTTAAGCAGGGGGACACGTCTGGCACTGCAGGATTTGAGTCCCTGGCAGCGTAGTGTGTTTCTGATGGTAGGCTTTGTTACTTTGGTCCCAGCTCTCTGCAGGTCATTCACTAGGTCCCCCTGTGTGGTTCTGGGATTTTTGCTCACCGTTCTTGTGATCATTTTGACCCCACGGGGTGAGATCTTGCGTGGAGCCCCAGATCGAGGGAGATTATCAGTGGTCTTGTATGTCTTCCATTTCCTAATAATTGCTCCCACAGTTGATTTCTTCAAACCAAGCTGCTTACCTATTGCAGATTCAGTCTTCCCAGCCTGGTGCAGGTCTACAATTTTGTTTCTGGTGTCCTTTGACAGCTCTTTGGTCTTGGCCATAGTGGAGTTTGGAGTATGACTGTTTGAGGTTGTGGACAGGTGTCTTTTATACTGATAACAAGTTCAAACAGGTGCCATTAATACAGGTAACGAGTGGAGGACAGAGGAGCCTCTTAAAGAAGAAGTTACAGGTCTGTGAGAGCCAGAAATCTTGCTTGTTTGTAGGTGACCAAATACTTATTTTCCACCATAATTTGCAAATAAATTCATTACAAATCCTACAATGTGATTTTCTGGAGAAAAAAATCTCTATTTGTCTTTCATAGTTGACGTGTACCTATGATGAAAATTACAGGCCTCTCTCATCTTTTTAAGTGGGAGAACTTGCACAATTGGTGGCTGACTAAATACATTTTTCCCCACTGTATGTGTCTGGTTTTGTAAGACATTTGACTGGCTAACTAACTGTAACAGATCCCAGCTTTCCTGTCATGTCTCTGGTTTAAACTAATTTCTCTGACTTTGCTCAAAGTTTAACCAAAGCACTGGGTCTGTTGTACCTGACACCAGGCAAGTGTTTACATCTCTATTAGGCTCTTAGCTCATGAGCTTATACTCCGCTAACAACACCATTACAACAACACAACACTATTGTCCATTGTAGGCAGCAGGCAGAGGGGTCATTGGGACACTGGTGTTGTTAACAGGAGGCGCTAGCTAGCCTAGCCTCCTATCCCTGGAGCTATTTGGTGCTAAAAGAGAATTAGTCCACTGCTGCTCTTAAGTACACCAATTCACACATTCATTCCATTGGCTTGTGGGAAAACAGGCTGACAAACACAGCAGAATGTGATAAGCTTTTCCAGTTCTTTACTGTCCTGATTATTAAAGACGCTCCGGAACTTTGGCGATTAGTAAGTATTTTTTAAACCTCCCGCTTTGGACTGGTTGTGTCAATGTGTAGTTCATACATGCATAATCTATGAGCAGAATTACTGTTTTACGTCAATTAGCCATGAAATCCCTAGTTTGAAAGCGACTGTTTACTGGAAGCTGTACAGCGCCATTTTCCCCTACATTTTCCCCCACGTGGGCCAGCCCCCTAGATATTCGAGTTCCAGCCAATGAGGTTGAGCCCATCTGCATTTGAGTGACAGCTAGCAAGATGCACAAACAGGAGAGAGAGAGAGAGAGAGAGAGAGAGAGAGAGAGAGAGAGAGAGAGAGAGAGAGAGAGAGAGAGAGAGAGAGAGAGAGAGAGAGAGAGAGAGAGAGAGAGAGAGAGAGAGAGAGAGAGAGGATGTGGCTATCTGCCCATATACAGTATGACGTAGTACGCTATTTTTGGGGACCACTTTTGGCTCGTGAGCGATACTTTCAGAACTACTGGCTAGAAAGTATACAAAAGTACCACAGAATCTCTTGTGTTTCAGGTGAATTGAGTGTAGGGCTCATTATAGGGTTGCTTAAGAAATCAGAGTTATTATCTTTCTTTGTGGATCTTGGCTGGCCCCGGTGGGCCACTTTTCTTTCCATGGTATTACTAATTATCAGCAGATTAAGACCACTGTAAGTATCCTAATGCACTTATCAAAGAAGAAATAGCTGCCAGGGGCTGAGGCAGAATGCCATCCACATGACCACGCTTCTCCCTGAATTCCTTGTTATTTTGGTCTGCTGAAAATTGTCAACTTGTTTAAAGGATAGGAGAGGAAATGGGGCTAGGCTAATTCTCTTTCTTTCTTTCTTTCTTTCTTTCTTTCTTTCTTTCTTTCTTTCTTTCTTTCTTTCTTTCTTTCTTTCTTTCTTTCTTTCTTTCTTTCTTTCTTTCTTTCTTTCTTTCTTTCTTTCTTTCTTTCTTTCTTTCTTTCTTTCTTTCTTTCTTTCTTTCTTTCTTTCTTTCTTTCTTTCTGCCTCTCTCTCTCTCCTTACAAACATTTGTTTTTGTAACTCTCTATGATCCGTGTTTGTGAGCCTAATTGACTGTAAGTATTGGAATAAATCATATTTAGTGAATGACTGCTGGCAGGCATAATCGCATTAGCTACCACATAGTGTCGAGAGCCAGCTTACTGCATCATATCATCTTTTTGTATTTTTTACATAGCCGGGTAATCAATGGAAGGATTAGTGGAAGAGAGGAAGGAAGGAGAGATGGGTTTCAAAAACAGCCCCTGACTCAGTATTCCTCTTTTAACTCTCTGCCACACACACACACACACACACACACACACACACACACACACACACACACACACACACACACTCGGACACATACTAACAGGCACACACACATACAAATACTGGCATGCTGACACTGAGGCAGAGTTGCTGTAACTGAATCAGGGTCCCATCAGTGGCAGTAGTGTTCAGGACTAGTCCCATATGTGTGTTCACAGAGGGAACAGAAGCTCATTGTCACGATCGTCTGAAGGATGAGACCAACGCGCAGCGCGTGTACCGATAAACATGATGACTTTATTTAATTAAAGTGCAACACGACAAAACAATAAACCACGATCATGAAGTTCCACGGTGCACTCACCGTAACGGAAACAAAAACCCACAAACCCCACAGGAAAACATTCAGAATAAATGGCTCCCAATCAGAGATAACGAGCCGACAGCTGACACTCGTTACCTCCGATTGGGAGTCATAGACAAACCTAGAAATACAACCAACAGAAAGGCAAACCTAGAAATACAAAACCAAAACAAAAGACACCCTAAATGAAAATAACAACCCTGGCTCAACAATCAGAGTCCCTGGAGCCAGAGTGTTACAGTACCCCCCCCTAAAGGTGCGCACTCCGGGCGCACCAGCATACCGTCTAGGGGAGGGTCTGGGTGGGCGTCTGTCCAGGTGGCGGCTCTGGCCCAGGTCGTGGTCCCCACCCCACCATAGTCATTACCCACTTACTTAGCCTCCTACACATTACCACCCCCAACTACACCCCCACTGGGTTAAGGGGCGGCACCGGACTAAGGGGCAGCACGGACTAAGGACCAGCACCGGGATAAGGGGCAGCACGGGCTAAGGGGCAGCACCGGGCTAAGGGGCAGCACCGGGCTAAGGGCCAGCACCGGGATAAGGACCAGCACCAGGCTAAGGAACAGTACCTGACTAAGTGGCAGCACCGGACTGAGGGGCAGCTCCGGACTGAATGGCGGATCCTGGCTGGCTGGCTCTGGCGGATCCTGCTGCTCATGGCTGGCTGACGGATCTGGCTGCTCTGGCAGGCGGAAGGCTCTGGCTGATCCTGTCTGGCAGAAGGCTCTAGCTGATCCTGTCTGGCAGGGCTCTGGCTGATCCCGTCTGGCAGAAGGCTCTGGCTGATCCTGTCTGGCGGAAGGCTCTGGCTGATCCTGTCTGGCGGAAGGCTCTGAGCGCGGCTCCCGGTCTGGCGGACGGCTCTGATGGCTCATGGCAGACGGGCGGCTTTGCAGACTTTGGGCAGACGGGCAGTTCAGGCCCCGTTGGGCAGACGGGCAGTTCAGGCGCCGTTGGGCAGGACGGGCAGTTCAGGCGCCGTTGGGCCGACGGACAGTTCAGGCCCTGTTGGGCAGACGGCAGACTCTGGCCGTCTGAGGCGCATCGTAGGCCTGTGGCGTGGTGCCGGAACTGGAGGTACCGGGCTGAGGACACGCATCACAGGGCTAGTGCGGGGAGAAGCAACAGGGCATGCTTGGCCTGGGGACGCACCGTAGGCCTGTTGCGTGGTGCCGGAACTGGAGGTACCGGGCTGAGGACACGCATCACAGGGCTAGTGCGGGGGAGAAGCAACAGGGCATGCTTGGCCCTGGGGGGACGCACCGTAGGCCTGTTGCGTGGTGCCGGAACTGGAGGTACCGGACTGAGGACACGCATCACAGGGCTAGTGCGGGGAGAAGCAACAGGGCATGCTGGACCCTGAGAACGCACATAAGGGCTAGTACGGAGAGCCGGAACAGGGCAGACCGGGCTGGCGAAGCGCACCGTATCCATGGTGCGGGGAGCAGGAACAGGCCGGGCTGGGCTGGCGACGCGCACCGTATCCCTGGTGCAGGTGGCCGGAACAGGCCGGGCCGGGCTGGCGGCGCACCGTATCCATGGTGCGGGGAGCAGGAACAGGCCGGGCTGGGCTGGCGAAGCGCACCGTATCCATGAGTGCGGGGAGCAGGAACAGGCCGGGCTGGGCTGGCGGCGCGCACCGTATCCCTGGTGCGAGTGGCGGACAGGCCGGGCCGGGCTGGCGAGCGCACCGTATCCATGGTGCGGGGAGCAGGAACAGCCGTCCGTACCGGGAACACACACCACTGGCCTCAACCGAGGATCAGGAACGGGCCGGACCGGACTGGCAACACACGTCGGTCTTTCACGCCGTGCCACAAACACTTCCCTTCCTCTACTCGCCAATGGCTCCCGTATTCCGTTAGCCTTCTCTCCTTTTCTCCCTGTGGCAGCCTCCTGCTGCCCAGCCGCTAAGCCATGTGCCCCCCCAAAAATTTCTTGGGGTTGCCTCTCGTCCTTCCGGCGAAAAACCTGCTGCCGCCGATGCTCCTCTCTCGCCAGGGCCTTGATCTTTCCCCAAGGTCCCTTGCCTCCGAGCATGTCCTCCCAGGACCACGATGTGCCCACCTGGGCCATCGCCAGCCTCTCCATCTCCTTGCCCGGCGCCTCCACCCATGTCCAGTCTCTTTGCTCCTGTACACGCTGCTTGGTCTTGGTATGGTGGGTTTTTCTGTCACGATCGTCTGAAGGATGAGACCAACGCGCAGCGCGTGTACCGATAAACATGATGACTTTATTTAATTAAAGTGCAACACGACAAAACAATAAACCACGATCATGAAGTTCCACGGTGCACTCACCGTAACGGAAACAAAAACCCACAAACCCCACAGGAAAACATTCAGAATAAATATGGCTCCCAATCAGAGATAACGAGCCGACAGCTGACACTCGTTACCTCCGATTGGGAGTCATAGACAAACCTAGAAATACAACCAACAGAAAGGCAAACCTAGAAATACAAAACCAAAACAAAAGACACCCTAAATGAAAATAACAACCCTGGCTCAACAATCAGAGTCCCTGGAGCCAGAGTGTTACACTCATGTTCAAGCTGAGACTTAGAGGCCAATGTGGTCTGGCTCTGAACCAACTCCTCCATTCAAACCTCCTCCTCCTCCCCCCATCCCCCCTCTCTCTCTCTCTTTCTCTCTCTCTCTCTGCTCTCTCCTTCAAACATGTTCTCTTTTCTCCTTCCAAAGCATTCTCTCTGTTTTTGGCAGTCAGGACCACTCTCATGTGGCTAGTCACTAGAGCTTGATGTAGTGCTGTTGCCTGAGGAGAGGGAGAGGGAGAGGGAGAGAGAGAGAGAGAGAGAGAGAGAGCGCGAGAGAGAGTGAGAGAGAGCGCGAGAGAGAGAGAGAGAGAGAGAGAGAGAGAGAGAGAGAGAGAGAGAGGAGTGAGAGAGAGAGAGTGTGTGTGAGAGAGAGAGGTTAAAAAGATACTCAGCATTTCACACTGTTTGAATACTTAGAAAAAGCATCCTTCCTTCTGCCTTTCAGAAAAGTAGCCTAATCACAGATCTAATATGATATGGGTTCATTTGCATAGCTCTTCCAGTTGCACTATGCATAGTTGTGTAACAAGGTCTGTAAAGAGCATTTACAGTAAAGATCACTTTTACATCATATCATCTTTTTCTTTTTTTCTACATAGCTGGGTAATCAATGGAAGGATCAGTGAAAGAGAGGAAGGAAGGAGAGATGGGTTTCAAACACAGCCACTGACTCAGTCTTCCACTATCAGCTCTCTGCACACACACACACACACACACACACACACACACACACACACACACACATACCTGTTCTGCTATCTGCTCTAATGGCCTGTTTCCCGGACACAGATTAAGCCTAGTCCTGGACGGAGAAGTATTTTCAAGTGAGATCCTCCATTGATAATGCTTTTTGTCCAGGACTAGGCCTAATCTGTGTCTGGGAAACTGTCCCTAACTGTCCCTGGGTCTGGGAGCTCTAGGATCATAGCCTCTGACACTGCTGTTGGACAGCCACTTGATGCTAGAGACCATGAATAAGAGAGACGAGTCTGTGTGTGTGTGTGTGTGTGTGTGTGTGTGTGTGTGTGTGTGTGTGTGTGTGCGTATAGAGAGAGAGAGATGAGATAAGTGGAGTCGGCCACAGGGTGAAGGGGTCAGAACTCCAGAGCTCCTTTGTCCCGAGAACTGACCTCTGATTGTTCTGACAGAACCCAGGGCCAACGGCAGAGCGCACACACACACACACACACACACACACACACACACACACACACACACACACACACACTGATTACTTTTCCTCGATTCAAACCGTGGCCAGTCAGATTTGGTAGTGTGTTGTGGTTGTGTTATGGTTGTGTTGTGGTTGTGTTATGGTTGTGTTGTGGTCGTGGTCTCTTATGGTCTCCTGTGTCTGTTTTCTGTGCAGGCTAATGTTGGTCAGATGGACTCAGCCAAGGACATGTGGAAGATGATTGTTGGAAACCTCGCCCTCATCCAGGTACGAAACGCTCTGGAACATCCCATAACACCTGGATGGAACACTGCGGAACACAGAACACCATTCAACATATTCCCAAACAAAACAGGTCATAGATATAAAACAAAATAACTCCAATCATTCTGTTACCATACTTGGACTGTGTCAGATGTAAAAGTGCTGTTATGTAATATTTGATGAGATAAACCTGTGGTTCCTGGATGCCCCTCAACCCCAGTCACATAACCTGCTAGAGGGATCACTGTGTGCTGGGTCAGCTCACACACACACACACACACACATGTACAGTACAGTACAGTTTACAGTAACCCTTCCCTCCCTTTCTCTGCCTGCTAGGTCCAGGCCACAGTAGTAGGGTTCCTGGCGTCCATCGCTGCGGTGATCTTTGGCTGGATCCCAGAGGGGAACTTTAGACTGGGACATGCTATCTTGCTGTGTGCCTCCAGTGTGGCTACCGCATTCATCGCCTCTCTGATACTAGGTACCACTAGGAGGATAGGAGACAATAATCAATAATACTGATTCACTTTTTTCAGACTGTAATTATTCATATGCACATGGTAACCCTAGATACGATTTAACAACGGAAAAGTGATCATATATGCTACAAATTCCATAAAGCTGATTATGATTGGTGGGTTTAACATTAAGCCCCTCCTTCTGTCTGCAGGGATCATTATGATTGGTGTGATCATTGCGGCCAGGAAGGTGGGCATCAACCCTGACAACGTGGCCACGCCCATCGCTGCCAGTCTGGGAGACCTGATCACCCTCTCTCTGCTGGCTGGCATCAGCACAGGATTGTACAAGGAGCTAGGTACGACACACACACACATACATATACACACACGTAAGATACAGAAACACACACACACTTGTGATCTCAGAATTGATGTATGATTTAGTGCATAGTGTCTCTATGCTTGAGATAAAGATACAGACGCACTCAAACACACACTCAAACACACTCATCACAAACAGCCACTTTACGTTACACTTATCTGTCTCACCCCAGGGTGTGAGTGTGGCAGTAAAAGTCCCAATAGAAACACTTTAACTCACCCCTTAACTGCTAGACTCTTAAAGTAAGGACCTTATTTTAACATAGGCCTACTTGAGATTTGACTCCACCGCTAACCTCACAGTGGTAGGAGATGTGTGTATGTCTGACTGTGTGATTCCACAGCTATGCTGTCTATTGTTAGCTCAGTGATCGTGTTTTCACCATCACCACACCCTGCGGCATGTGATTCAGAATAACGTGTTTTTTTATTGCCCCCCACCACACATAAATACATGGAAACACTCACGATTTCCCATTCACACCCAGTCCGAGTTTCTATGTTGAACTGATGAAGTGTGTGTTATATAGCGTAACGATAATGCTAACCCCTGTGTGTGTGTTCTCTTATAGAGTTTAACGACTATGCCAACCCGTTGGTGTGTGCTGTGTTTGTGGCACTGACCCCTCTGTGGGTGCTGATCGCTCGGAGGATCCCCTCCACAAGAGAGGTGCTCTACT
Organism: Coregonus clupeaformis; assembly: GCF_020615455.1. NCBI lineage: Eukaryota > Metazoa > Chordata > Actinopteri > Salmoniformes > Salmonidae > Coregonus > Coregonus clupeaformis. The sequence continues at coordinate 20,607,438 of NC_059201.1, forward strand.
CAGGCTGGGAACCTGTCATCATCGCCATGGCAATCAGCAGGTACAAGACCTATGTCAATCCGCTCTCTAACCTGTGTCTCTCATTTGTCTCACCTCCGTCTCTCCTCTCTCTGTGCCTAACTTTCCTTTCACCTGTGTCACGGTTCTCTAACGTGTCTCACCTACCTCTCATATGTGTCACTGTTCTCTAACCTGCCCCACCCTCCTCTTCTGTCTCACCTGTGTCTGTCCTGTGTCTCACCTCCCCTCCTCTGTGCTCTCCTTAGTGTTGGGGGTCTGATCCTAGATAAGACTGTGTCCAACCCCAACTTTGCTGGTATGGCTGTCTTCACTCCTGTTATCAATGGTGAGACTCCTGGCATTGAAATACCCAGTACATAACCACTCATACACAACCACTGATACAAAACCACTCGTACACAATGCCTGTCTGTCTCATACGTGTACTGTGATGTGCTCTGCCAGGTGTGGGAGGTAACCTGGTAGCAGTGCAGGCCAGTAGAATCTCCACCTATCTGCACATGAACGGTATCCCAATGGGAGACCCTGACCCCAACCCCAGGAAATGCCCCACTCCCTGCACCTCCTTCTTTAGCTCCAGTGAGTATTGATTCGTTTTATGTTAAGGTTCAATGTTTACTGATGCAGGATTGTTAGCAAAACGGTGGTTTGTTGAGTGATATTATGTAAACACGTCTTTCGTACCCCTCTCTCTCTCTCTATCTCTCTCTCTACATTTCTCTCTCTACATCTCTCTCTCAGATGTGAACTCTCGTTCGGCGCGGGTGCTCTTCCTCCTGGTTGCTCCAGGTCATCTGGTCTTCCTCTACACCATCAACTCCATGCAGGGAGGACACACCACTCTAACATCCACATTCATTGCCTTCTACATGGCAGCTGCACTACTGCAGGTACACATACACACAATCACACACACACACACACACACACACACCCTCACCACTCTCCTTCTCTGTCTCTAGGTATTGATCCTGTTGTACCTGGCTGACTGGATGGTCCACTGGATGTGGAGTAGGGGAATGAACCCTGATAACTTCTCTATTCCCTACCTGACGGCCCTGGGAGATCTGCTGGGGACCGGCTTCCTGGCCCTCTGCTTCCATGTCCTCTGGCTCATTGGAGACAGAGACACCGACGTGGGAGACTAAGCATACACACAGCTGGACAGTATACATACACGGCATCAACGCCGGATCACCGGAAACAACCTGAACAACTGAACTGTACAGTATCTCCCTCTAGACATCTGAACCACAGAACAGCTGAATGACTTTCAGACCCAGACCAAACCCCCCTCCCCTCCCTGGGTCGCAGACTACGCTTCTCTTTCTTTATTTGACTAAATAAGAGAGTTCTACTACTATTATTTTTTATTATTATTACTATGACAACGATTATGATTATTATTGGTAATAGTGAATTTGATATGAATCTATATCTGTTTTATCATTGGGCAGATTAATCCTCATTATTTTCAATGGGGACATTCTCCCTTGGGCCAGTCACGTTGGCCGCATTTGTAAAGATGAGATACATTTTAAAGACTTGAAATGAAGACAGACAGCAAAAAAACTCACACAAGCCTAGAATACTTAATCACCAAGTGCTATATGTATAAAGAGATTAATTAATTATGAGATATGGGGCCGATTCCGACCCGAGTTAAGCGCGAGTAAATGGAACGTAATTCCCTTTTAATGCACTTTTCTCTCTATGTGTATTCTGACCTTGAACTTAAGCATGAGAATAGCATGATATTCACCCGCTATTCGTTCAGGGTGGAGATCTAAGAAATGAAGGTGTGGTGGAGGTGTGTCTACACCGTATTCTGACCTTGACTTTAATTCCCTCATAATTCCACCACCTTTACACGCAAGGAAACCAGGAATAAGGTTGAGCGAACCTGCCGGTTCCAAGTGGAAAAAGCATCTACTTTCTTTTTACCAATAGAAATAACAGCATTCTCCATGCACTATAATTTATAAATTGATAAGAGCTATTGATAGGAGCTAGGTAAATGAGTAGGGGATTGTAAATACACATATCAATTGTTTTAGATGATTTTTCCTTATGATCCCTGGAGACGAATGTGAAACCAGTTATGGAAGCAAACTGAAAATCATATCAACATGACATGTATTGTGGCCCCCTTTTTTTACGGTGAAGTAGGCTATAAGTAGCTGTGCCATTATTCCAAATTTGAATTGTGTGCCCTCATAATTTGCGTAGATGAAATGTGGAGACCCAAGCTATAGGCTTCTGATCCTGCCCGGTTGATGTATGCGCTTTAGAACTTTTTAATTATACGCTCGGGCTTTTCTCCTTCATATTAAATATTAGCCACTATCGGGAGCCACCGTCAGTAATACCCACATACATTTATGACTGTCACTTTAGTGTTCGTTTTCTTCAATTTGTAGCTTACATTTTTTATCATTCCATTCCGTTTCCCTTTCTTTCCTCTGTCACGTCCGTGAAGTTGTTCCTGAGGGTCGTAATCATTAGTGGATCATATTAGGCTAACGTTGTGCAATAATTTCGGACATGGAGCCTATTTTAATCATTATGGAACTCAGAGCACACGTAGCAGGTTAAACCTGGAGTATGGCACACGGTTCACGACGACTGGACCGTTGTCATACAGTTCCATGATTAGTGGGGATTAGGGTAAATGTATAGGACTATTGTTTAACCCTTATTGTACACTTTTTCCACCTTCCAATATTTAATGGATTGAACTTGATTCAGGATAAATCAAACCACTGTATTTTTGATTCATCAATATATTTAGTGTGTAAAGGCTCTCCAAACCAGTTATTTTTTAATGATTCATACATACTTTCTTAACCCTAAAATGTGCCTAAATAATCGACATGATCACAGTATTTTTAAATCTACGAGTTGGTGCTGAAAAGGAGACAAATATGCATATATTTAGATTACTTTCTTTCATTGATCCCTATATTCTGAACCCATTCTTTCGATGTATTCTAATGAGTCGGTTGACAAAATTCAAATTAAAGGTACACCGTATTTAAAGGGATGGCTTAAGACAAATGTACTGAAAACCCTATTGATTGAAAACTCCAAAAGAAAATCTGTTGGCCAGCTAGCGGGAGGGTTTTTAGCAGTTTAATTAAATGTATTCAGCATGTGCAAGGGAACCACGCCTGCAAAGCCCGTTACGCACCTGCATAAGGTAAGTCTGAAAACCAACTACTGAGATGTGCGTAGGAAAGGCGCGGGTAGCAAAGGCATATATTTCCTAAGTCGGAATCGGCCCCTATGTGAATAATGTTTGATGAAGGAGAGTACACAGGGCCTTAAATGACTCTCCCAATTTGCCTTGCCTTTATCGTAGTGATTCAGTGGGGGCAGCTGCACAGGGACCCGGACCAGAATGTATAGACCTGAATCCGCTTAGGTAACAACCTTCCAACCCAATCAGTGGACGTCTGAACACTAACCTGAACAGAAACAGGAAGTGTTAACAGTTCTGGGTAGAAGTTGCCCTTTAAGCACAGCTCTAGGATCGGTTTACCCACCCCTAATCCTAACCTGAACCATTGGGGAGAGATGAAAACATACCTGACCCTATATCAGTGGTGAGAGGCAACTTCAAACTATTCTGTGGACAGAGGTCACTAAGGTCGTGCCAGATCGTAAGGTCAGGTGCCAGGGACCTCTATACACATCATGTTTCACACACAGTTGGAGGGTTGTTTCTTGAATTAAAGTCAGCCCAATTCTTGCCAACCATGTCCTTAGTGGTTACTGAGGCAGAAGAGCGCCACTACAATGTGTCAACACTTCCTTGTTCTCCCCTAAATCCTCCTAAAGGGCTACGATTGTGAAATATCTTAAATTAGATTGTTGTTTCTTCTTTGTTAACGGTTTTTGTACACAAACACTTAGAGACAGAAAATTAGGCTTTGTTTGTCCGGCCTGCCTCAGTTTCTGGCAGGATGACGGTTACGCACACAAATAGCCGCAGAAAGTAGTTGTGCTGAGGGTGCTGCAGCACCCCTGGATAAATCAGAGAAATCTAAAATAATATTTTAAAAAAACTTATTTTGTTTTTCTTGTCCCCCCCGTCACCGTCCGTCCCCCGTCGACAGCACCCCCACCTCAAAACATCTTTCTGCGGCCATGCGCACATACACACAGCTCTGCTGATCACTGGGTTCACCGAGGTTAGAGTAGCCTTACTGGGAGGCCAGAGAGAGACCAGAGAGGGTAGAGACAGCTCTTATTGAGACAGAGGCCATTCTAGGTGAAATCTGCTCTCCAAATCAAATCAAATTTTGTCTTTTGTTTTCCAGCACAAGGAATTTGGAGAATCTGTAAAAAACGTGGCTTTACTTGTTTGGTGTGTTCTGATTGGAAGGCTTAACTGGAATTCAATGGTTAGTGAGGAAAGACAGGATGTCAACTGATGTGAGATGAACGTTATCAGAAATTGCAGTTTGTTGAGGGATGAATTGTCAAGCCAATATTCCCACCGTTAGGGATATCATGTAACAACATCTCATGTCTCTCTCTCTCTCTCTCTCTCTCTCTCTCTCTCTCTCTCTCTCACACTCTCGCTCTCTCTCTATTAGGGATATAATGTACTAAAATCTCATGTCTCTCTCTCTCGCTCTCTCTCTGTTAGGGATATCATGTACTAAAATCTCATGTCTCTCTCTCTCGCTCTCTCTCTGTTAGGGATATCATGTACTAACATCTCATGTCTCTCTCTCTCTCTCGCTCTCTCTCTGTTAGGGATATCATGTAACAAAATCTCATGTCTCGCTCTCTCTCGCTCTCTCTCGCTCTCTCACTCTCTCTCTCTCTTTTAGGGATATCATTTAACAAAATCTCATGTCTCTCGCTCCCTCTCTCTTTATGTCTCTTTCTCATGGTACAAACAACGTCAAACACAATGTGCAGCTGACCTACAATATCTGCCAGCTAGACGCCATGCTTCAAAATGGTCTCTTATCCTACCATCATCTACCTACTGTCAGTATAGACACTCAAATTCTCTAAGCAGCAGAGCCCAGCTTGATGGTCAAATTCATGTGTTATCATCTAATGCTTTGTTATCTGTTGCTTGTTAGATTTCTATGTTTTTTAAGGGGCCAGCAGAATGCATGTGCAGACCACATAATATGAATATGCAAAACGTGTGCTTTATGAATTAAGTTTCCTTCTCTTTAAAATATCATGTTTTCCTGCTTAGGTTTGTGACCCATTTTACAAAGTGGACATTGAGTCTGTTGTTAGATTTTTCTTTAACTTCATTATTTTTCCTAATCCTTCTGTGATCTTATGTGTTGGTCATAGAGAAATGATTATGTCATGTCTATGATTGAGGCAGCCCAAGTGGAGTATAGCGTCATTGTGTGGAAAGTACTGTAGTATACACACAGGCACCAGAGGGCGACATTGTCATATGAGTGAATATGAGACAGTGCTGATCGCCTCTGTTCACTATTCCCTTCATCTAGATTCTAGAACCTGTATCCAAGATTCTGATCAAGGACCTATGTTTTCTAGATTCTAGAACTTTGTATTTTTCTTGTTTCTAGAACCTGGGTGTTCTAGAACCTTTATCCTTGGTTGTAGAATCTATACCTTCTTAATTCTACAACGTCCTCTGGATTCTTGAAGCAGAACCCTGGATCTAGAACCTGGGTTCTCTTTGCTGTCTTACTGAACCTGTGCCAGCGTTGTGCCCCAGCACGGGTCAGAGGTTGTGAATACTTCTTCAGGGGGGAAGGAATGCTTTGTCTATTTATTTTTAGATGCATACAAAGCAAATTGTACATACTATATTTATTCTATAAATAATGTGTTTATTTTTCATTTCATTTTGTCTCAGTTCGCTGTTTTTGTTTTTGTAATTGTTTATCTCATTTTCTTTCTTTTCTTTTTTTGTTAATAATTTTTTCTTGCCTCGGGCCAGTAGAGCTTTAGCGCTAACCGCGGTAGATTAGCGGCTAAGTTAACGAACAGAACAGCGTGGTGCCTAATATCTCATGAACCTCACACACCTCACACCCCCTGCCCTCGGGCAGGGGACCAAACATAGGAGGCCTTAACAAATCAAGAGCCAAGCTCAATACATAATAACAAATCAGGAGCCAGGCTCACCACAGAGTAGCATCTCTTTAATTAGCTTTGACTAATAACTGATGTATGTTGATTTGATGTTGAAATGTAATGAGTGAATGAGCAGTCTAAGAGAGAGGCTGCATGGCTATAAAGGCTGCAGTGTTTGGGAATCACTGGGGCCAGAATCTTCTATTTAGAACAGAAATGAATAGATGAATATTGTAAATAGAAGGCGCTGTCTAGGGCAACTGTGGGCTGGGTATAGGAACAGACTCAGTGGTGGGACGACACCGAGGTTTAGAAAGTATAACGGACTGATCATCTCTCTATAACCCCCCCCTATAACCCATACACTGTAACTTCAGAAAGGCATAACACACACACACATACACACACCATACATACATACATACTGTACATACATACAGATATACACACACAAACACACTCATACACTGTATTTGGAACTGTGTCCCACTGCTACACCCCCCCGCTAACTGTAACCCCATGACTGTAGTGGGGTTCTCTCTCTACAGGACTTTATAAATTGCTGGAATTAAAGGACTATATCATTTCGAACCACTCTTCAGTAATCCTATGGTCTTCTGTGAGTGCCTCTGTCTTTGTATGTGTGTAATGCCTTTCTGAAGAAACAGTGTAATGTATCACATGGGTATGGGTTATTGAGTGTCCTTGTGATAGAGGTGAGTAGCTCTCTCTCCGACACACACACACACACACACACACGCACAGATGTTTGGTGCTGTCATCTGGTTCACAAACAAAGACACACATACACCCTGAGTCCTGGTTCTCACAGTCTTATCAGATAACTGTCTAAGTACAATCTATCAGCTCAACACTGAATCTTGGAAGACACATGTTTTTCTGAGTAATTCAACCTCAGTAGACATGTATTTGAATAGTGAAAAAGAAAGTGCTCAATACAAATGTATCAATGTTTTATGTATTAATGTAATTCTACAATAACTACAATAATTAGAATATTACATTTAGGTCCCTCATGCGAACATATTTATAATCTCCATGAGACATTTGATAAATAATGAATAAAGAGTATAAACTAATTACTGCACCTGATGTTGAGTAATCAGTGTCTAATGTCAATCAGAATAAAATAATACACACAGTAGTAGAGTGCTCCTCTACAAAACATTGAACTAGACAGGCAAGACATGTCAGATCTGACAAAGAACACAGAAAAACCTAAACATTGAACTAGACAGGCAAGACATGTCAGATCTGACAAAGAACACAGAAAAACCTAAACATTGAACTAGACAGGCAAGACATGTCAGATCTGACAAAGAACACAGAAAAACCTAAACATTGAACTAGACAGGCAAGACATGTCAGATCTGACAAAGAACACAGAAAAACCTAAACATTCAGTGATTTGCATAGCTAATCCTTCTTGTCCAATATTATAAGTATAAATATAAATATATAAATGTGCATGAATAAATGTGTCTGTATGATAAGTGCCATTTTGGTAACAAACACAATAGAATAGATAGACAGGGAGTAATGGCTAAAGCTTCTGTGTAATTCAGATTATAAAGCGAGTAGTTTGGGTCCTGGATGCTGATTGGCTGAAACAGCATTTCACCCTGGTGTATACTGTATCAGACACCACAGGTATGATGTAAAAATACTTGTTTACTGTTCTATTTATGTTGGTAACTAGTTTATAATAGCAATAAGGCACCTCAGGGGCTTTGCTTTTTGTATTTTTTGTATTTATTGTTTAAATATACCAAGGCTAAGGGCTGTTCTTAAGCACGAGGCGAAGTGGGGTGCCTTGATATAGCACCAGCCGTGGTATATTGGCCATATACCACAAGTCCCCAACATGTCTTATTGCTATTATAAACTGTTTACCAACATAAATAGGACAGTAAAGTATTTTTGCATCATACCTGTGGTATATTGTCTGATATCAGCCAATCAGCATCCAGGACCCAAACTACCCAGTTTATAATTAAGCAATAAGGCCTGAGGAGGTGTGTTATATGGCCAATATACCACGGCTTAGGTCTGTTCTTACGCACGACGCAACGCGGAGGCCTGGGGGCCTGCAGGGCATAAGAGGAAGTGGTATAGTAGCACAGTCATAGAAGGAGGTTTAGGCAGACCCCCAATGTCCAATCTGGAGCGAGAAGTCACAAGCTCTGCTGGTCGGCTACTGCGTAGCAACCTAGCGGTGCCAAAAGCCCTGGCATGCCCCAGAAAGCCTTTGTAAATTAAGATCACCAGAACGGCCAAACCCCAACAAATTTACAAACGTTTTGGGCTCTAAAATTAGTTTATTACGATCAAGTTCAATCCCCACAGTGAAGTTTTCTACAAATTGAGATATTTCATTAAATAGTGATCCATTCTGATGACTACGTCATCACACAGGACCACGTGCTGACACAGACCAATTAAGGGCTACGAGGAGGCTCTTTGCACGTACACCTAAGGGGGTGTGGTGTGCTATCCAGATGAGAGTGCGGAGTCAAGCCTGTCAAGTGGAGATGGAGGGGCTGACCAATGTCTATGGGGCTGACAGGGAGCGGAGAACAGAGGATGGACATGGAGGATTGCGCTCACACTATATTTGAAATGTCAATTTAGTATGCAATTATAAGTGAATACATTTTGAATACCAAACTACACTTAGTATACAACACATTAAGAACACCTGCTCTCTCCATGACATAGACTGACCAGGTGAATCATGGTGAAAGCTATGATCCCAGTGATGTCACTTGTTAAATCCACTTCAATCTGTCACGTTCGTTGTGTAAAGGATCAGACCAAGGTGCAGCGTGGTATGCGTACATAGTCGTTTATTTTAAGAAACACTGACAAAATAACAAAATCCAACAGAACGTGAAGTTCTAAAGGCTAAACATCCAACAAGCCGAAACAGAAACAAGATCCCACAACATAGGTAGGCAAAATGGCTGCCTAAGTATGATCCACAATCAGAGACAACGAGACAGCTGCCTCTGATTGGGAACCACACCCGGCCAACATAGAAATAGATACACCAGAATGTATCCAAATCACACCCTGACCTAACCAAACAGAGAATACAGGTGATCTCTAAGGTCAGGGCGTGACACAATCAGTGTAGATGAAGGGGAGGAGACAGGTTAAAGAAGGATTTTGAAGCCTTGAGAAAATTGAAACATGGATTGTGTATGTGTGCCATTCAGAGGGTGAATGGGCAAGACAAAGATTGAAGTGCCTTTGAACGGGGTATGATAGTAGGTGCCAGGCGCACCTGTTTGTGTCAAGAACTGCAACACTGCTGGGTTTTTTACACTCAACAGTTTCCCGTGTGTATCAAGAATGGTCCACCACCCAAAGGACATCCAGCCAACTTGACACAACTGTGGGAAGCATTGGAGTCAATATCGGCCAGCATCCCTGTGGAACGCTTGCCCTGACTAATATGCAGGTTATGGGCATATCTGATTGACTTAGCTAACTTAACTTGGTCGTCTTCGTTTTCATGACAAGCAGTAATAAAATGATGGTGATGGTGATTGACACGTTTACATGCACAATAGTAGGCTATGCCGCATATCACTGGGGGCTTTGACAGGAACATGGTGTTTAAGCCTACACATTATAAACAGAATATTGCCATATCCCAAATAACACCGGAATATTAATGTGCATGTAACACGGTCACTAAATTCCAATTGCTTTTGCTGGACTAACGTTACTCAATGGCCAGGGTTTTTAGTTTGTCTAATAAAAATTCAGTGTAAGCCAGGGGTTCCCAAACTTTTTTGGCCCACAACCCCATTTAGATATCTGAAAATGATCGCGATCCCAACCATGTGAAAAAAAAGTATGTAATTAACAGCCAATGTTTCCTTTTTTATTTGGGTCTATGGCAGTTCATTCAAAAACATTCTAAACAGTATTTCTGATTGTCTTCTCGACTCACCATCACATACTTTTAGTGTGGGGCTATGATAGTCAATTGGAAATTAGTCTGACATAATGTATCTTATCTCACCACCACTAATGAGATGGGTGGGCCTGACGAATGTCTCGTCGGAGATTCTCAAAGTTAGGGGGCGTGGTAGACAGTGTGCTCCTCATCTCTGCTGTCACATCCAACCTGGATCAATATTTGGTTTTAAGAGCTCTATAAGTGATCACGTTTGCCACAGTTTGAGACAGGTTTTTTTGGGTGTAAATTCTTAATGTCCAGAGACTTACTTTTTTGTGCAAATTCTTAATGTCCAAAGACATACAGTGGGGAGAACAAGTATTTGATACACTGCCGATTTTGCAGGTTTTCCTACTTACAAAGCATGTAGAGGTCTGTAATTTTTATCATAGGTACACTTCAACTGTGAGAGACGGAATCTAAAACAAAAATCCAGAAATCACATTGTATGATTTTTAAGTAATTAATTTGCATTTTATTGCATGACATAAGTATTTGATATATCAGAAAAGCAGAACTTAATATTTGTTACAGAAACCTTTGTTTGCAATTACAGAGATCATACGTTTCCTGTAGGTCTTGACCAGGTTTGCACACACTGCAGCAGGGATTTTGGCCCACTCCTCCATACAGACCTTCTCCAGATCCTTCAGGTTTCGGGGCTGTCGCTGGGCAATACGGACTTTCAGCTCCCTCCAAAGATTTTCTATTGGGTTCAGGTCTGGAGACTGGCTAGGCCACTCCAGGACCTTGAGATGCTTCTTACGGAGCCACTCCTTAGTTGCCCTGGCTGTGTGTTTTGGGTCGTTGTCATGCTGGAAGACCCAGCCACGACCCATCTTCAATGCTCTTACTGAGGGAAGGAGGTTGTTGGCCAAGATCTCGCGATACATGGCCCCATCCATCCTCCCCTCAATACGGTGCAGTCGTCCTGTCCCCTTTGCAGAAAAGCATCCCCAAAGAATGATGTTTCCACCTCCATACTGGGATGGGATGGTGTTCTTGGGGTTGTACTCATCCTTCTTCTTCCTCCAAACACGGCGAGTGGAGTTTAGACCAAAAAGCTCTATTTTTGTCTCATCAGACCACATGTCATTGGCAAACTTCAGACGGGCCTGGACATGCGCTGGCTTGAGCAGGGGGACCTTGCGTGCGCTGCAGGATTTTAATCCATGACGGCGTAGTGTGTTACTAATGGTTTTCTTTGAGACTGTGGTCCCAGCTCTCTTCAGGTCATTGACCAGGTCCTGCCGTGTAGTTCTGGGCTGATCCCTCACCTTCCTCATGATCATTGATGCCCCACGAGGTGAGATCTTGCATGGAGCCCCAGACCGAGGTTGAATGACCGTCATCTTGAACTTCTTCCATTTTCTAATAATTGCGCCAACAGTTGTTGCCGTCTCACCAAGCTGCTTGCCTATTGTCCTGTAGCCCATCCCAGCCTTGTGCAGGTCTACAATTTTATCCCTGATGTCCTTACACAGCTCTCTAGTCTTGGCCATTGTGGAGAGGTTGGAGTCTGTTTGATTGAGTGTGTGGACAGGTGTCTTTTATACAGGTAACGAGTTCAAACAGGTGCAGTTAATACAGGTAATGAGTGGAGAACAGGAGGGCTTTTTAAAGAAAAACTAACAGGTCTGTGAGAGCCGGAATTCTTACTGGTTGGTAGGTGATCAAATATTTATGTCATGCAATAAAATGCAAATTAATTACTTAAAAATCATACAATGTGATTTTCTGGATTTTTGGAGATTCCGTCTCTCACAGTTGAAGTGTACCTATGATAAAAATTACAGACCTCTACATGCTTTGTAAGTAGGAAAACCTGCAAAATCGGCAGTGTATCAAATACTTGTTCTCCCCACTGTATGTTTTGTCATTATCTGCTACCTGCCCTCTCTCCGATTGACAGTTTTACAATTTACAGACTCTGTATTTGAGCTGAACTCTGCCAACTGAGGCTCTAGTGTAGTATGATATGCTCGCCTGCCTTGCTGAGGTTCATTACTTTGCCCATCATAAAATATTCTGACCCAATGTGGTCCAAGCATTGTGGAATGGGGCATGGAGGTGGTAGGCACTGCTTCGATGTACACAAAACGGTCTCCATTGGAGCAGTTTGTGAGCTGGTTCTTGAATCTTATCATACGCCTCATCACCTTCCCCACAATATTGCATCCTGCCTTTGTCAGAAAATCTGTGACAACACTACAGTCGTGGTCAAAAGTTTTGAGAATGACACAAATACTAATTTTCACAAAGTCTGCTGCCTCAGTTTTGATGATGGCAATTTGCACATACTCCAGAATGTCATGAAGAGTGATCAGATGAATTGCAATTAATTGTAAAGTCCCTCTTTGCCATGAAAATGAACTTAATCCCCAAAAAACATTTCCACTGCATTTCAGCCCTGCCACAAAAGGACCAGCTGCCATCACGTCAGTGATTCTCTCGTTAACACAGGTGAGAGTGTTGATGAGGACAAGGCTGGAGATCACTCTGTCATGCTGATTGAGTTAGAACAGGGGTGTCAAACTCATTTTAGCTCAGGGGCCACATGGAGGAAAATCTATTCCCAAGTGGGCCGGACCGGTAAAATCATGGTATATATAACTTAAAAACAACAACTTCAGATTGTTTTCTTTGTTTTAATACGATCAACATACAACATAAAGCTGGAGCCTGAGGACAGTGTGTCCAAAATAGTACAAGCACAACATCACTATTAATCATAAAACACGTCAAGTTTATTTGAAAATTCTAAAGAAAAAGAACACACAAACACACAATGCCTCAGTGATTAACAGAACTGTTTCACAGATCACAGAACTATATCAGGGTGTCATTTCTCAGGCAGAAATGTAGATAAAAATAATGAAATCCTGTTCCCCAAACAAGTGCAAGAACCACAGAGTCAAGAATAGGTTAAATATACAAATAAAATAAAATCAATTAAAAACAATAGCACATCAACATAAAAACATATAAACATAAAGCTGGAGCCTGAGGACAGTGTGTCCAAAAGCACAACATCACTATTAATCATAAAACACCTCAAGTTATTTGAAAGTTCTGAGGACAAAGAACACACAAACACACAATGCCTCAGTGATTCACAGAACTGTTTCACAGATCACAGAACTATATCAGGTGTCATTTCTCAGGCAGAAATGTAGATAAAAATAATGAAATCCTGTTCCCCAAACAAGTGCAAGAACCACAGAGTCAAGAATAGGTTAAATATACAAATAAAATAAAATCAATTAAAAACAATAGCACATCAACATAAAAACATATAAACATAAAGCTGGAGCCTGAGGACAGTGTGTCCAAAAGCACAACATCACTATTAATCATAAAACACCTCAAGTTATTTGAAAGTTCTGAGGACAAAGAACACACAAACACACAATGCCTCAGTGATTCACAGAACTGTTTCACAGATCACAGAACTATATCAGGGTGTCATTTCTCAGGCAGAAATGTAGATAAAAATAATGAAATCCTGTTCCCCAAACAAGTGCAAGAACCACAGAGTCAAGAATAGGTTAAATATACAAATAAAATAAAATCAATTAAAAATAATAGCACATCAACATAAAAACATATAAACATAAATCTGAAAGCGTTGCTCAAACTCCCGTAACAGTCCCGTTATTTTATCTTTGAACCGCTTCATGTCTGCCACATGTTGGGTCACGCACACATTTTTCAGACAGGGGAAGTGAGCTGCATCACCACCGGCAAGTTGCGTCTCCCACAATGACAGCTTCAACTTGAAAGAACGTATGCTGTCATAATACTGCGTGACAACTTTGTTGCGCCCTTGCAGCTGTTTGTTCAAGTTATTCAGGTGCTCTGTAACATCCACCATAAATGCAAGGTCCGGCATCCATTCTGCGGAATGTAATTCTAACACTGGTTTGCCCTTTTCTTCCATGAACTGTTCAATTTCTTCTCGTAAATCAAAGAAACGCCTCAGCACAGCACCTCGGCTTAACCATCTTACCTCAGTGTGGTATGGCAGGCCATAGATGTGGTCTTTCTCTCTGAGAAGGCTGTCAAACTGACGGTGATTCAGGCTTCTGGATCGGATGAAATTAACAGTTTGGATGACCACCTTCATGACGTTATCCATCTTTAATGACTTGCAACACAAAGCCTCCTGGTGCAAAATACAGTGAAAAGTCAAAAATCACGTCCTCCATTTGCAGATTGCACTTTCTCTCTGAACTTTGTCACAACGCCTGCTTTTTTCCCGATCATTGAGGGCGCACCATCTGTAGCCAGGCTGACAGCGCGGGACCAGTCCACCCCGACCCTGTCCAGCGCGCCGACGAGTGCGGTAAAAATATCAGCTGCTGTCGTTGTATCTGTCATCGGCACCAACTCCACAAACTCCTCGGTGACGGTCAATGTGTCATCAACTCCGCGGATGAAAAAATGGCCAGTTGTGCAACATCTGTAATGTCCGTGCTTTCATCAATTGCAACCGAAAACGCAATAAATGACTTTACTTTTGCTTCAACTGGCTGTCCAAATCCACTGAAAGATCGGAAATCCTGTCTGCAACTGTGTTTCTTGTCAGGCTGATATTTGCAAAAGCCTGCCGCTTTTCAGGGCACACAATCTCCGCTGCCTTCATCATGCATGTTTTTACAAATTCACCCTCACTAAATGGTTTTGAAGCCACTGCGATTTTATTAGCAATGAGGTAGCTAGCTTTCACTGCAGCGTCACTGATGTCTCGGCTGTGAGTAAACACAGACTGCTGTTTCTTCAGACCCGCCAACAGTTCATTCACCTTCTCTCATCTCCGCTGTCCTTGAAAGTTGTCATATTTGTCGGCATGAAGACTCACATAGTGGCGACGAAGGTTATATTCTTTCAGCACTGCAACATGCTCTGAACACACCAAACATACAGCTTTCCCATTCAATTCCGTGATTAAATAGGATGACAATTTTTCTTGGAACACTCTGCACTCTGCGTCCACTTTTCTCTTTTTGACAGAGACATAATGGGGCAATGAGGGTGCCAAAGCACATAATGTTAAAAGTAGAAGCCGTAATAAATATCGCGGGCAAAACAAAGTAGCTCATTGGCTGCACGTGCTTGACCTACTTGCTCTGCCCCGGTATAAATAGTTTGCTTGCTTAACACAATTGCTATTGCGCCATCCAGTGGACGCAATTGGAACAGCAGTTTATTTTATTGAAAAATTGCAGCGCATTTTTATACTTTACAAAATAATAAAAACATGTTTTTTTTTTTTTTTTATCATCTCGCGGGCCGGATTAAACCCGTTTGCGGTCCTGATCCGGCCCGCGGGCCGTATGTTTGACACCCCTGAGTTAGAATAACAGACTGGAAGCTTTAAAAGGAGGGTGGCACTTGAAATCATTATTCTTCCTCTGTTAACCATGGTTACCTGCAAGGAAACACGTGCCGTCATCATTGATTTGCACAAAAAGGGCTTCACAGGCAAGGATATTGCTGCTAGTAAGATTGCACCTAAATCAACCATTTATCGGATCGTCAAGAACTTCAAGGAGAGAGGTTCAATTGTTGTGAAGAAGGCGTCAGGGCGCCCAAGAAAGTCCAGCAAGTGCCAGGACCGTCTCCTAAAGTTGATTCAGCTGCGGGAGCAGGGCACCACCAGTGCAGAGCTTGCTCAGGAATGGCAGCAGGCAGGTGTGAGTGCATCTGCATGCACAGTGAGGCGAATACTTTTGGAGGATGGCCTGAAGTGTCAAGAAGGGCAGCAAAGAAGCCACTTCTCTCCAGGAAAAACATCAGTGACAAACTGATATTCTGCAAATGGTACAGGGATTGGACTGCTGAGGACTGGGGTAAAGTAATTTTCTCTGATGAATCCCCTTTCCGATTGTTTGGGGCATCCGGAAAACACCTTGTCCGGAGAAGACAAGGTGAGCGCTACCATTAGTCCTGTGTCATGCATTCATGTGTGGGGTTGCTTCTCAGCCAAGGGAGTGGGCTCACTCACAATTTTGCCTAAGAACACAGCCATGAATAAAGAATGGTACCAACACATCCTCCGAGAGCAACTTCTCCCAACCATTCAAGAACAGTTTGGTGATGAACAATGCCTTTTCCATAAGGCAAAAGTGATAACTAAGCTGCTCGGAGAACAAAACTTCGACATTTTGGGTCCATGGCCAGGAAACTCCCCAGACCTTAATCCCATTGAGAACTTGTGGTCAATCCTCAAGAGGCGGATGGACAAACAAAAACCCACAAATTCTGACAAACTCCAAGCATTAATTACGCAAGAATGGGCTGCCATCAGTCAGGATGTGGCCCAGAAGTTAATTGACAGCATGCCAGGGCGGATTGCAGAGGTCTTGAAAAAGAAGGGTCAACACTGCAAATATTGACTCTTTGCATAAACTTAATGTAATTGTCACTAAAAGCCTTTGACACTTATGGAATGCTTGTAATTATACTTCAGTATACCAAAAATATCTCATAACACTGAAGCAGCGAACTTTGTGAAGACCAATACTTGTGTCATTCTCAAAACTATTGACCACTACTGTAGCTATGTTTCCATTAACTTGTCCAGTGATTTTTTTGTCAACATTTATAAAGTTTGCATAGAAAATATATGCAACAATTGCCTGCTAGGGTGCATTTCCATTTAACTATCTTGTGTCGAAAAAAAACAGCTGGGTGTATTGACGTCACTCCTAAAGAAAACACTTTATCGCAAAAACCTACAGTGTTGTAGTATCTGAGGGTCTATGATTTTGCTGACGTTTGCAAATGGTGTGTTAGAGGAAACTTGGCTCGGCTTGCGGAAACATCTGGAAAGCATTACTACATAGGTTT
The DNA here is from genome assembly GCF_020615455.1 of Coregonus clupeaformis. NCBI lineage: Eukaryota > Metazoa > Chordata > Actinopteri > Salmoniformes > Salmonidae > Coregonus > Coregonus clupeaformis. Next base: position 20,624,389 of record NC_059201.1, read on the forward strand.
CTTGGAATAGAGGAAAGTCTGCTATGTAGAGGCAGGGGATTGGTTTATTAAAATCACGCCATATTATGTTACATAGGATATAAATACTTTGTTTGAACAAAGGACGGGGAGACAACAGATTGGGTCGTTGTTCTCAAATGCCTGCAGATATCTGTAAATTGATACTGTGATCTTTGATACAATAAAATCTTTAGAATCAAAGTACAGTGTAAGCAGACTTCTTATCATCACAGCATAGATCAGCATCGTTGTCTTGGACACCACATTAAATGGCGACAAGGTTTTTGGGACGTGCTGCGTCTTTTCTCTGCATTCCATTCATGGGCTGCGAAGTGACTCCCGCTCAAGACGCCGGCAGATAAGGTGAGATTTCTCACAGTTTTGGGCGCTGGTTAGTTCGTGTGCTTGTGCATGTGTGTGCGTTCAGACGTACCGTTAAAGGACTTGTGTGTGCGCTTTGCTGTTATTTGCTGTGTGATGGGAATCCGTTCTAAATTCTAAATTTGTTTGCGTTGGGAACAACGCAAACAGGGGGGAATGTATATAGGAATTATTGACACTGGGCACACATATTTTGGCTTGGAAAAAAGTGTGAGAGAGTGTCCAGGAAAAGCATGAAGGAATAAGGCCAGGAAATAAGGAAAAAGTATACTTTTAGGACGTCGCTGATTAAGGAAGCCCTCAAAGAGGCGATCATTAAGATGGGCCATAAATCCTGGGAGTCATTAGATTGACTGTCGGGTCAGTTCTGGGAACTGTCAGTTGTAGAATATACATTCAATTGTACGTTACTTCTCGGAATATATTTGACGAAGTATATGCCCGAAGTAACCTCTCATTGAATTTTCTGCAACTCGAGGTAGCATAAATTTAGTAAGGTACAAAGGAAATAAGGAGCGACGGTAGCATGCTTAATGTATTGTATGAATGGATGCATTCCTCTTGAATTGTGTGTGTGAGACAAGGAGAGCCTATGTCTCTGTGTGTGTGTGAGAGAGCCTATGCGTGTGTGTGAGTACATGGAGAGGTCTCTGATATGTTCCAGCTGTGTGTCGACTAGGCTATGACAACAGGGGTTTTAGTTTTTTGTAAGGAAATATGTTAGTTATGGTTAAAACCTTATGAGTCTCCGTCAGAGAGAACTTTTAATACTTGTTAAAAAAAAAAAATATGAGCCCCTGGGAGGATGATTATTTGTAATGGATTAGAAAATAACTATGAATCTGCAGATTACAATAATTAAAGATAAGAAACTTCGAAGTAGGATTTGTGTTCTGTGTTGGTTTGTGAGTTGTGTTTGTCAAAGGGGGGAGCAAACGGAGCGACAGCGGGTCTGTCCACTCTGTTGTTTAGACTTGGAGAGAGCTGCCAGAGAGCTCTCTCCACTCTGAAATCGCACTGGTGAATGAACTACGCACGCGTGGGATTTTATGTGTTTAGAGTTACGTAGTGCAAATGTGCCACTCCTCTGCCTGCACTGAGTTGCTGGGAGACGCAGACTCAGAACAGAGCAGACAGGGAGTGGGGGAGATTTGAACACTAATAGTGTTCTGTTTGTTAAATAGGCTGTTGCTTAATGATGAAACTATTTGTTGAGATCTATTGAATTGATAAATGAGAGAGATATGTTGACGGATTAAAAATAAATAAATAATTAAATAAATAAATTAAATTAAATGTTATTGAGCTATTTATAATATTCCTGAGTTAAGCTGTTTGCTTATTTCTTAGCGCGAATGTGAACATAGGTATGCATAAAATACTAAATTCTTGTCTGTTTCTTTGTACTTCTATCATGTGAGAGACGATAAGAAGGAGGAGAGAGAAAGAGAGAAGGTGCTGACAACGGATCAACTCCAACTAAGGTTGGTGACTTTGCCGTGAGTGTAATGGGCCAGGAGGAAACACAAGAGGGAATTTCAGAGGAAGATACAGGAGCAAGTGAAGATCATCTGGAAGACAGGTGAACCCCTATAGGGGAAAGGAGCAAGGATTCTAGGGGTGCCCAGAAGATCCGAAAGGGGGGTGTCAGCTGGTAGCATCAGGACCGGAAAAAGATCCAACAATTGAGGTGAAAGTAAACAAAGGACTATGGGAAGTGATGATGGATAGCGGAACTGCTTTTATCTGTGTTCAGCCTGAAGAGGTTACACATCTCACTATGTAAAATCAACTAATTAGGATAGGGATTTGAGGGAGTAAAACGGTTGATTACTCTTAAGGAACCAATTGAGCTCTGCTATGAAAATGAGAAAATTACAATACCCATACTGGTATCAGAACACATACCTATTGCATTGTTGGGAAGAGATGCATTGTGGAAATTGAACTGTACAATAAGATGTACACCAGACGGCTGTCTGGTAGAAGTGCCAAAGGAAAAGGTTTACCAATTGTTTATGATGACGGAGATGGATTAGTCTACAGGATTCTGGATTGGAAATCTCAGTGAAGATTCTTTAAAGAAGGCTAAGATTAGGAGAAAGATCACAAAGGAGTATGGTTTTTGGGAACCATATTTGCTTGAATAGATTGACTATGTCATAGGAAGGTGCATAATTTGTCTGAAAAATAGTGTTTGCAGGGGTGTGACTGTTATTCTTGGTTACATTTCTACACCAAGAGGTGCATAAGATGTCCAACTAAGCTAAAATATGCTCAATCGGTTGCAAAGTTCTTGTGTAAAGAAGTCATAAACAGGTGGGGACTTCCCGATCGAATATCCTCAGGAAATGGGAAAGAATTTGTGGATAAATCAGTGAAATGTTTTTTAAAAAATTAGTGGGAAAAAAAAACTCAGACTAAAATGTTATGAAAACTAGGGTTGAAATAACTCTAGGAAATGTTGAATATCTGATTGTGGGATAATTATATTATTGTGATATTTAGTATTTTCTTATGATTCAAAAGGGGGGAAATGGAATATGATTAATTTTATTTATCATTTTATATATCATTTTTATATTTTTAGTTGATATTGATGTTTTAATTTGAATGTGTTGTTTTGCAAAAGATACTGTTTGGTCTTTTCTTTTCTTCCAGAAGCATATGGGGGAATGTGTAGAGGGGATTCAAATACTCAAACATGGACAATATGAGTGGACTGGAGGAAGTGGAACAAGGAAGGTGTGGAGATGTTCAGATTCCATCATCAACGTTTCATTGGAAGTCGACACTGCTGAGGAGATGAAGTATAGTGGACTACATTCCAGTGTCTGCAATGATATATAGACATATTTGCATGTGTAATACATAATTTGTGTTATATTCTTTCTGTATTAATGTTTTGAAGAATTATGTTTTCTGTTGTTGGGTACATGTGGGGACCTCAGATGTTTTTGTTTATTTAGTTGAAGCTTAGGGATTTTGGGTCTAGGCAGGGACAGAGAGAATCCACAGGAGGGTCCGATGCGTCGACCAGCCTGAATGTGGACATTTTTATTGTATTTTGTTTGCTGAGGTTTTCATGTGTATTCAATTGCATCATAGCTTAAAATGCATTGATAAAGATTTATAAATTGATCTGGAGTACTTAGGTGGTCGCCTGGGGCAGAGGGGCCGTGAGAGAATCTTCCTGTCTTGACTGATTGATGGATATTTGGAATGAAAGCTGCCAGACAGGTTTTTCGCTCTTACACTCCATAACAATTTATTTACACTCCATAGCAATTTATTTACAGTCCATAGATATTTGTTCATATTTCATAGAAATGTATTTACACTCCATAGAAAAAGGTGTTTACTCTCCATAAAATTTGGTTTATTGTTGAAGTTACTCAAGAACAAAAATTGTTATTTGTCATAATCCTATTATTTTTGTTTTCGAGACTTAATTAGTCTCGAAGGGGGGAAATATGTAGTATCTGAGGGTCTATGATTTGCTGACGTTTGCAAATGGTGTGTTAGAGGAAACTTGGCTCGACTTGCGGAAACATCTGGAAAGCATTACTACATAGGTTTCTTGGAAAGTCTGCTATGTAGAGGCAGGGGATTGGTTTATTAAAATCACGCCATATTATGTTACATAGGATATAAATACTTTGTTTGAACAAAGGACGGGGAGACAACAGATTGGGCCGTTGTTCTCAAATGCCTGCAGATATCTGTAAATTGATACTGTGATCTTTGATACAATAAAATCTTTATAATCAAAGTACAGTGTAAGCGGACTTCTTATCATCACAGCATAGATCAGCATCGTTGTCTTGGACACCACAGTGTCAAATAAAATGTAGTGGTTAAAGTGTTTTCATTACCCATTTAGGCAAATTATGCATTAATAAATTGGCGACAGGCTCCATGCCCTCCCACCTATCTGTTTCATGTCTCAGGTAGCCCGCGATAGCCATCATAGATAGAATGCAATAATTTACTAATATTTACCTATTCTAATAATTCTCATGTGCCAACGTATTGCCACGGCCCGTGCCATGGTGACACGTGCACTCCTGTAGATCTGAAATAATTGGATGGTGAAACTAGATAATTCCTTTTGACATTGCTTTTGTCTAATGGTTTATTAGACAAAAGCAATGTCTAAAAAAAATCTAGTTGTTGTGAATGCACACACTTGTTGAACAGATAAAAATTGAAAATGTCCTCTATATCTGCCGTTTCCATTACACGTCGCAATGATTTGTTTTTGCGACATTGCTTTTTAATAAACCTGGGTCAATGGAAACCTGCCTTGTGTCATCAGCCAACTCAGGTAGTTATATTATTTAAACCTGAATGGAGTTTTGCATGACTTCATGCTGAAAGGGTTATTTTCTTTAAACTCTACATTATTTCCTCTAAATGATATTCCTTTGATCACATGCTTTGCTCTTGATTCTTTATTGTGAAGATAGATGCGCCAGAGTGCTTGAACTCTCTGTACTGAAAATAAGTGGTTTGGATGGATTTCCTGTATGAGGATGTCTTTTTCTTCTTCGATGAGGTTTAACGGCAGTTGGCATCCAATAAATGTTGAATTACCACCACCTACTAGACTGAAGTATAACACCCTTATAATTTGCTTAAAGATATATCAATAAAAATACCCTACCATCTAACACTACACTCACAAACAAAACAACTTTCAAAAATACCATACTCCACTATTTAAATCTATTTATTCCTACTTCAGGCCAACAGCCTGAAAAATGGGACACCACCACTTAACACACCCTGTAACTGTTCTGACATCAAGTCTCGCACACCCAAATACAGCGCATTTGGAAAGTATTCAGACCCCTTGACTTTTTCCACATTTTGTTACGTTACAGCCTTATTCTAAAATGGATTTAATAGTTTTTCCCCTCATACATCTACACACTATACCCCATAATGACAAAGCAAAACAGGTTTTAGAATTGTTTGCTAATTTATTAAAAATTAAAAACGGAAATTTCACATTTACATGAGTATTCAGACCATTTACTCAGTACTTTGTTGAAGCAACTTTGGCAGCGATTACTGCATTGAGTCTTCTTGGGTACAACACTACAAGCTTGGCACACCAGTATTTGGGGAGTTTGTCCCACTCTTCTCTGCAGATCCTCTCAAGCTCTGTCAGGTTGGAGGGGAGCGATGCTGCACAGCTATTTTCAGGTCTCCCCAGAGATGTTTGATCAGGTTTAAGTCCGGGCTCTGGTTGGACCACTCAAAGACATTCAGAGACTTGTCCCGAAGCCACTCCTGCATTGTCTTGGCTGTGTGCTTAGGGTTGTTGTCCTGTTGGAAGGTGAACCTTCGCTCCAGTCTGAGGTCCTGAGCGCTCTGGAGCAGATTTTCATCAAGGATCTGTATGTACTTTGCTCTGTTCGTCTTTCCCTCGATCCTGACTAGTTTCCCAGTCCCTGCCGCCGAAGAACATCCCCACAGCATGATGCTGCCACCACCATGCTTCACCGTAGGGATGGTGCCAGGTTTCCTCCAGATGTGATACTTGGCATTCAGGCATTCTACGGACAATTCCTTCGACCTAATGGCTTGGTTTTTGCTCTGACATGCACTGTCAACTGTGGGACCTTATATAGACAGGTGTGTGCCTTTCCAAATCAGGTCGAATCAATTTAATTTACCACAGGTGGACTCCAATCAAGTTCTAGAAATATCTCAATGATGATTAATGTAAACAGGATGCACCTGAGCTCAATTTCGAGTCTCATAGCAAAGGGTCTGAATACTTATGTAAATAAGATATTTCTGTTTTTTCTTTTTAATAAATGTACAAAAATGTCTACAAACCTGTTTTCGCTTTGTCATTATGGGGTATTGTGTGTAGATTGATGAGGCGGAAAAAATATTTTATCAATTGTAGAATAAGGCTGTAACGTAACAAAATGTGGAAAAGGTCAAGGGGTCTGAATACTTTCCAAAGGCACTGTACCTCTCTGCAGCTGCCACCACAACCTAAATGTTCTGCTACTTACGTTCCATCCCTGCAGTACAGTTGATAACCATTGCTATAAATGCAAAAAATCCAATCTTAATGAAACATATACAGTGGGGGGAAAAAGTATTTAGTCAGCCACCAATTGTGCAAGTTCTCCCACTTAAAAAGATGAGAGAGGCCTGTAATTTTCATCATAGGTACACGTCAACTATGACAGACAAAATGAGAAAAAAATTCCAGAAAATCACATTGTAGGATTTTTTATGATTTTATTTGCAAATGATGGTGGAAAATAAGTATTTGGTCAATAAAAAAGTTTCTCAAAACTTTGTTATATACCCTTTGTTGGCAATGACACAGGTCAAACGTTTTCTGTAAGTCTTCACAAGGTTTTCACACACTGTTGCTGGTATTTTGGCCCATTCCTCCATGCAGATCTCCTCTAGAGCAGTGATGTTTTGGGGCTGTCGCTGGGCAACACAGACTTTCAACTCCCTCCAAAGATTTTCTATGGGGTTGAGATCTGGAGGCTGGCTAGGCCACTCCAGGACCTTGAAATGCTTCATACGAAGCCACTCCTTCGTTGCCCGGGCGGTGTGTTTGGGATCATTGTCATGCTGAAAGACCCAGCCACGTTTCATCTTCAATGCCCTTGCTGATGGAAGGAGGTTTTCACTCAAAATCTCACGATACATGGCCCCATTCATTCTTTCCTTTACACGGATCAGTCGTCCTGGTCCCTTTGCAGAAAAACAGCCCCCAAAGCATGATGTTTCCACCCCCATGCTTCACAGTAGGTATGGTGTTCTTTGGATGCAACTCAGCATTCTTTGTCCTCCAAACACGACGAGTTGAGTTTTTACCAAAAAGTTATATTTTGGTTTCATCTGACCATATGACATTCTCCCAATCCTCTTCTGGATCATCCAAATGCACTCTAGCAAACTTCAGACGGGCCTGGACATGTACTGGCTTAAGCAGGGGGACACGTCTGGCACTTCAGGATTTGAGTCCCTGGCAGCGTAGTGTGTTACTGATGGTAGGCTTTGTTACTTTGGTCCCAGCTCTCTGCAGGTCATTCACTAGGTCCCCCCGTGTGGTTCTGGGATTTTTGCTTACCGTTCTTGTGATCATTTTGACCCCACGGGGTGAGATCTTGCGTGGAGCCCCAGATCGAGGGAGATTATCAGTGGTCTTGTATGTCCCACAGTTGATTTGCTCCCACAGTTGATTTCTTCAAACCAAGCTGCTTACCTATTGCAGATTCAGTCTTCCCAGCCAGGTGCAGGTCTACAATTTTGTTTCTGGTGTCCTTTGACAGTTCTTTGGTCTTGGCCATAGTGGAGTTTGGAGTGTGACTGTTTGAGGTTGTGGACAGGTGTCTTTTATACTGATAACAAGTTCAAACAGGTGCCATTAATACAGGTAACGAGTGGAGGACAGAGGAGCCTCTTAAAGAAGAAGTTACAGGTCTGTGAGAGCCAGAAATCTTGCTTGTTTGTAGGTGACCAAATACTTATTTTCCACCATAATTTGCAAATAAATTCATTAAAAATCGTACAATGTGATTTTCTGGAATTTTCTTTCTCAATTTGTCTGTCATAGTTGACGTGTACCTATGATGAAAATTACAGGCCTCTCTCATCTTTTTAAGTGGGAGAACTTGCACAATTGGTGGCTGACTAAATACTTTTTCCCCCCACTGTATCACTTGTTGATTTATCCCTCTATACTGGTACAGATCTACTACTCACACCACTCCTCTCAGGATCCCTCCCCCTTGACCCATCTTCCTCTACTTTCTTCACTGCCTCAGCATATCACAACTTCTGCACTACTCTAACCCTGGAAACCTCAACCTGCATCTCTAGTATGGGACATTTCTGAATCTTCCCCTTCAGTTGGTCAACTTTCACATTTACCGCTACCCCAGTAATCACTCCTTTCAATGGCGCCCTTTTCTTGAGAGCAAAACAATTCACATCTCTTGCCCCCATTCGTTTAACACGGAGCGCCTGCTCCCTCTGACCAGCAGAAACACAAACAATTATCACTAGACCACTTCTGGTTACCTTCACCAATTCCACAGCACCCAACTCTGTTTACACCCACCCTGAAACCACAAATGGATCAGCCAAAAGTTAAGGGTCCACTTTATCCAAAAACGTCACTCCTACTGTCACAGACTCATCTTTATCCTGACCCTCGGTGCAAGCCTCGGGCTTCGAGAACTTCACCACACCTACCACCTCAGATACTTCGCCCTCATTCACATCCATTTCTCCTCCTGTCTTCAGCTCACTCTGCTTACACTTCCTACCATTCTTCTTTAACAAACCATCTCCCCTTTTCCCGCCATTTTTAACCGACTCAAGCTCACCCTCTTCCTCCCTCGCTCTCTTAGACCTCCTCTGTCTCTCTTTTTCCCTCCATTCCTCCTCCGTATTCCAAGTATACGTCTCCTTATGATAATACTGCACTTCTCCTGACATACAAGTTGTTCTTGACTTCTCAAGGGATGCCATTTAACCGGCTGTCACAATCTCCGTACAATCAGCACGAACCCCTCGGGATGTATCGCTCAACAGTGCATCCCACTTGTAAAGCCTCAACCGCTTTCTTAATTCAATAAACGTCTTCAAGAGGAAGTGAGTTCCGGGTGCATTCCATTCATTTACATATTTACATTTTAGTCATTTAGCAGACGCTCTTATCCAGAGCGACTTACAGTTAGTGAGTGCATACATTATTATTTTTTTCATACTGGCCCCCCGTGGGAATCGAACCCACAACCCTGGCGTTGCAAACACCATGCTCTACCAACTGAGCTACATCCCTACCGGCCATTCCCTCCCCTACCCTGGACGACGCTGGGCCAATTGTGCGCCACCCCATGGGTCTCCCGATCGCGGCCGGCTACGACAGAGCCTGGATTCGAACCAGGATCTCTAGTGGCACAGCTAGCACTGCGATGCAGTGCCTTAGACCACTGCGCCACTCCTCAGGAAGTAGGGCTGTGCTCACGAGCTACTAGTTTCCTTCCTGGAAGTTCGTAGCGCAAGAACTGTATGAGGCTGTGGTATAGCTCCTCCTCATTAAAGCGGCAATCAGCTGTTGAAACAATAACAAACCTACCACATTTTTTTTTCTTACTCATCAACACACAATACCCAATAATGACAAAGTGAAAACATGTTTTTAGACAATTTTGCTAATTTATTGGAAATTAAATACAGAAATACTGTATCTCATTTACATAAGTATTCACACCCCTGAGTCAATACTTTGTAGAAGCACCTTTGGCAGTGATTACAGCTGTGAGTCTTTCTGGGTAAGTCTCTAAGAGCTTTCCACACCTGGATTGTGCAACATTTGCCCATTATTCTTTTCCAAATTCTTTAAGTTCTGTCAAATTGGTTGTAGAGCATTGCTAGGCAACCATTTTCAGGTCTTGCCATAGATTTTAGACAAAATTATAACTCGGCCACTCAGGAACATTCACTGTCTTCCTGGTAAACAACTCCAGTGTAGATTTGGCCTTGTGTTTTATGTTATTGTCCGGCTGAAAGGTGAATTAATCTCCCAGTGTCTGGTAGAAAGCAAACTGAACCAGGTTTTCCTCTAGGATTATGCCTGTGCTTAATTCCATTCTGTTTCTTTTTTATCCTAAAAACTCCCTAGTCCTTGCCGATGACAAGCATACCCATAACATGATGCAACCACAAGAGATGACGCAGATGCTAAGCTACAGGACTGTTTTGCTAGCACAGACTCGAATATGTTCCGGGATTCTTCCGATAGCATTGAGTACAGAGATGAGGTAGTCATTTGAAAATCATGTTAAACACTATTATTGCACACAGAGTGAGTCCATGCAACTTATTATGTGACTTGTTAAGCAAATGTTTACTCTTGCTTGCTATGCTTGCTATAACAAAGGGGTTGAATACTTATTGACTCAAGACATTTCAGATTTTCATTTTTTATTAATTTGTAAACATTTCTAAAAACATAATTCCACTTTGACATTATGGGGTAATCTCTATTTAATAAATTTTAAATTCAGGATGTGCACAACAAAATTTGGAAAAAGCCAAGGGGTGTAAATACTGTACTTTCTGAAGGAACTGTATATGTGAATGTTGTGTATAGACAGTATGGACAGCATGTGAATAGAAAAGGTGTGTATAGTAGTAGTTATATAGGATGAACCATGACTACAATACAGTATGTAAACATTATTAAAGTGGCTAGTGTTCAATGACTCTATGTACACTGAACAAAAATATAAACACAACATGTAAAGTGTTGGTCCCATGTTTCATGAGCTGAAATGAAAGATCCCAGAAATGTTCAATACCCACAAAAATTGTATTTCTCTAAAATGGTGTGCACAAATTTGTTTACATCCCTGTTAGTGAGGATTTCTCCTTTGCAAGATAATCCATCCACCTGACAGGTGTGGCATATCAAAAAGCTGATTAAATAGCATGATTATTGCCACAGGTGCACCTTATACTGGGGACAATAAAAGGCCACTCTAAAATGGTTAGTTTTGTCACACAACACAATGCCACAGATGTCTCAAGTTTTGAGGGAGCTTGCAATTGGCATGCTGACTGCAGGAATGTCCACCGGAGTAGTTGCCAGAAAAATGTAATGTTCATTTCTCTACTATAAGCCTCCTTCAACGTTGTTTTAGAGAATTTGGCTGTACGTCCAACCAGCCTCACAACCGCAGACCACGTGTAACCACACCAGCCCAGGACATCCACATCCTGCTTCTTCACCTGCGGGATTGTCTGAGACCAGCCAACCGGAGAGCTGAGGAAACTGTGGGTTTGCACAACCAAAGAATTTCTGCAAAAACTGTCAGAAACCGTCTCAGGGAAGCTCATCTGTGTGCTTGTCGTCCTCACCTTCAATGGCCACTGGCACGCTGGAGAAGTGTGCTTTACACAGATTAATCCCAGTTTCAACTGTGCCGGGCAGATGGCAGACACGTGTATGGCGTCGTGTGGGTGAGTGGTTTGCTGATGTCAACATTGTCAACAGAGTGCCCCATGGTGGCGGTGTGGTTATGGTATGGGCAGGCATAAGCTACGGACAACGAACACAATTGCATTTTATCGATGGCAATTTGAATGCACAGAGATACCGTGACAAGATCCTGAGGCCCATTGTCGTGCCATTCATCCGCCGCCATCACCTCATGTTTCAGCATGATAATGCACGGCCCCATGTCGCAAGGATTTGTACACAATTCCTGGAAGCTGAAAATGTCCCAGTTCTTCCATAGCCTGCATACGACCAGACATGTCACCCATTGAGCATGTTTAGAATGCTCTGGATCGACATGTACGACAGCGTGTTCCAGTTCCTGCCAATATCCAGCAACTTCTTCGCACAGCCATTGAAGAGGAGTGGGACAATATTCCACAGGCCACAATCAACAGCCTGATCAACTCTGAGGCAAATGGTGGTCACTCCAGATACTGACGGGTTTTCTGATCCACGCCCCTACTTTTATTTAAGGTATCTGTGACCAACAGATGCATATCTGTATTCATGTGAAAACCATAGATTAGGGCCTAATGAATTTACACTGAACAAAAATATAAACACAACATGTAAAGTTGGTCCCATGTTTCATGAGCTGAAATAAAAATCCCAGAAATGTTCCATACGCACAAATTTGTTTACATCCCTGTTAGTAGGATTTCTCCTTTGCCAAGATATTTCATCCACCTGACAGGTGTGGAATATCAAGAAGCTGATTAAACAGCATGATCATTACACAGGTGTACCTTGTGCTGGGGACAATAAAAGGCCACTTTAAAATGAGCCGTTTTGTCACACAACACAATGCCACAGATATCTCAAGTTTTGAGAGAGCGTGCAATTGGCATGCTGACTGCTGGAACGTCCACCAGAGCTGTTGCCAGAAAATGTTATGTTCATTTCTCTACCATAAACTGCCTCCAACGTCGTTTTAGATTATTTTGCAGTACATTCAACCGGTCTCTTAACCGCAGACCACGTATAACCACGCCAGCCCAGGACCTCCACATCCGGCTTCTTCACCTGCAGGGTCGTCTGAGGCGGGGTGGTGGTGGGTGCTGAGGAGCATTTCTGTCTGTAATAAAGCCATTTTGTGGGGGAAAACTTATTCTGATTGGCTGGGCCTGGCTCCCCAGTGGGTGGGCCTATGCGCTCCAAGGCCCACTCATGGCTGCACCCCTGCCCAGTCATGTGAAATCCATAGATTAGGGCCTAATTTATTTATTTCAATTGACTGATTTCCTTATATGAACTGTAACTCTGAGTAAAATCTTTGAAATTGTTATATGAACTGTAACTCTGAGTAAAATCTTTGAAATTGTTGCGTGTTGCGTTCATATTTTTGTTCAGTATATTTCAATTGACTGATTTTCTTGCCCTGGAGGTAGCCCGGTTCCAAATCGAATGCAATCAACGCTAACACGTTTCACTTAATGCCCGGGCATTAATCGAATCCCCTCATTAATTTCCTCACTTCCTTTTTCAATGTAATGTATGGAAAATATCATATGTAACAACATTCAGGTAACCTTAGCAAAATTAGCTAATTATTATAGTATCTGAAGATTATGCCTTTGTTAAATGTTTTTCATGAAGAAATGGAATGTTGGTTATGTTAGTATCAAAAGGCAATGTTTAGTATAATGTCACATATAATAGACAGGAAGTGTGTTGTAAACTGGTGATTGGCCAGAAGAGGGAGCCCATCTTGTTGCATTGTTTATAAATAGGGGTTAAACGATGAGAAGGCAGAACGGCCATGGCAATCTGAGGAGCCGTTCTCCGGACACCGCGGGTCTGTACTTATGCTGTAACCTCGTGATTTTAATAAAAGCCTCTAACACGATGCAGCATAGGCGGACTCTTTGTTGACAGCAATAATGGCCACCACTCATCAGATACGACATTATCAAGGTCAATGTTTTTATTTTTAAAGTACTTTTACTCTGAGTCGTTTTTTTTACACCAGTAATTTTACTTCTACTTGAATAAAACAGTACTTCTAATTGAGTAGGGTATTTCAGTACTCGTTCCACCCCTGCTAGGAGGGCAGTGGAAGTTGATAAAAAACTTTCTTGATTGATAAAACCAATGCATTTTATAGATAGAAAAAATTATTTTACAAACCAGGTTTCCATCCAACCTTTTTAAGCGAGTAAAGTGCATGTCTGATAAAAAATAAAATTAATGACAGGCATGATGGAAACAGAATAAGTGTTGTTAAACTTTCCACATGTGTCAAATCAAAATACGCTAGACAAGGTGGGATCTTTTTGTGTTGGTAAAATTAATTATGCGAGAAATGTCGGTGGAAACGCTTTTATGCGCAAATATTGATATAATAACCCTCATATCGAAGTAAACTTGGAGTCACTCGATGACATGTTGTGTGACACTCCCATTACGACTTGTCGGGAAAGCATGCAGTTTATTAGGCAACAGATAAAATAAGTTATGATGAAATAAAAAAAAAATAACTTCACAGGGTGGTGAAAGTGCAAGGTGATGAGCTTGATGCTCCTTTCCTATAAATATCGAGGGTCTCATTCTGGTGACATGATCATCGATGCTTGCTGCCGTTTGACAAATAATAATAATCTAGCTCTTTTGTCCATAATAATCTCATCATGTATGTAGGCCAGGGTTTCCCAACTCCAGTCCTCGAGTAACCCCAACAGCATAAACGTTTGTTATAGCCCAGACAAACTCACCTGATACAACTCATTGAGGGCTTGTCCGGGGCTACAACAAAGATGTGTGCTGTTGGGTGTACTCAAGGACTGGACTTGGGAAACACTGATGTAGGCTATACCCGCACTGTATCTGCAAGGTGTTGGCTAGAGCGCACATGTGCACTATTTAACGCAACATTTCTTGCGATAAAACCATTGTAGAGTTGAAAATGCAATGGAAACCCACTTAACGTGGTCCTCTGTAGCTCAGCTGGTAGAGCACGGCGCTTGTAACGCCAAGGTAGTGGGTTCGATCCCCGGGACCACCCATACACAAAAAAAAATGTATGCACGCATGACAGTAAGTCGCTTTGGATAAAAGCGTCTGCTAAATGGCATATTATTATTATTAACTTGTATTTTTTATTCTGTACATGGGAATTTTACCTCAAAAGTTATTTTTATGTGCACTATGTCATCACGCACAGCCTTTTATCCGTAACAAGTCAATTTCATGAAAACTCATCTCTGGTGGGAAAAAGCGCATATATATATATAATGTGTTTTACACACTATAAAATATATTGAATGCCATTACATTGCTGCCGCTGGTAATCGACTGGTATTTGCATCACAACACTGACACCCTCTGACTGAAATGTGTACTTCTAATCATATTGAGAAGAATACTGATTGGTCAATAGGGGGCGCCCCAGACTAAGTTATGGCCAGTGTCTGTGACCAATCAATAGGCCTAAAATGTTGCGTAAAAAACAATGACATGTTTCTTTCTGATCAAAAGTAGATCATCATTCAAGGTCATGAATGTCGCCCTTCTCAAACGAAAACGGCTACTCTGATGCTCTTCGGCTCCACTCGGACAAACTCGGGCTTAGAACGTGGGCGTGCTCCCTCCCAGTCCGCCGGTTGCTGGCGGGTTATACACTGTATCCGCAGGATAGAACAGCAGCCTCTGGTAAGACAAGGGTTGGCGGTCTATGTATATTTGTAAACAACTGCTGGTGCACGATATCTAAGGAAGTCTCGTGGTTTTGCTTGCCTGAGGTAGAGTATCTCATGATAATCTGTAGACCACACTTCCTACCAAGAGAGTTTTCATCTATTTTCTTCGTAGCTGCCTATTTACCGCCACAAAACGATGCTGGCACTAAGAAATGATCAAGATAAAGGAGATGATTGTGGACTACAGGAAAAAGAAGAGGACCGAGCACGCCCCCATAGACCGCACTCAATGAAATGTATAAGCAAACAGGAAAACGCTCATCCAGAGGCGGCGCTCCTAGTGGCCGGGGACTTTAATGCAGGGACATTTAAATCCCTTTTACATTTACATTTTAGTCATTTAGCAGACGCTCTTATCCAGAGCGACTTACAGGAGCAATTAGGGTTAAGTGCCTTGCTTAAGGGCACATCAACAGATTTTTCACCTAGTCGGCTCAGGGATTAGAACCAGCGGCCTTTCGGTTACTGGCACAACGCTCTTACCCACTAAGCTACCTGCCGCCCCCACACACAGAGACGCATACAAAGATCTCCATCACCCTCCATTTGGAAAATCTGACCATAATTCTATCCTCCTGATTCCTGCTTACAAGCAAAAACTAAAGCAGGAAGCACCAGTGACTCTGTCAATAAAAAAGTGGTCAGATGAGGCAGATGCTAAGCTACAGGACTGTTTTGCTAGCACAGACTGGAATATATTCCGGGATTCTTCCGATGGCTTTGAGGAGTACACCACATCAGTCACTGGCTTCATCAATAAGTGCATCGATGACGTTGTCCCCACAGTGACTGTACGTACATACCCCAACCAGAAGCCATGGATTACAGGCAATATCCACACTGAGCTAAAGGGTAGAGCTGCCGCTTTCAAGGAGCGGGACTCTAACCCGGAAGCTTATAAGAAATCCCACTATGCCCTCAGACGAACCATCAAACAGGCAAAGTGTCAATACAGGACTAAGATCGAATCGTACTACACCGGCTCCGACGCTCGTCAGATGTGGCAGGGCTTGCAAACTATTACAGACTACAAAGGGAAGCACAGCCAAGAGCTGCCCAGTGACACGAGCCTACCAGACGAGCTAAATTACTTCTATGCTCGCTTCGAGGCAAGTAACACTGAAACATGCATGAGAGCATCAACTGTTCCAGATGACTGTGTGATCACGCTCTCCATAGCCGATGTGAGTAAGACCTTTAAACAGGTCAATATTCACAAGGCCGCAGGGTCAGACGGAATACCACAACGTGTACTCTGAGCATGCGCTGACCAACTGGCAAGTGTCTTCACTGACATTTTCAACCTCTCCCTGTCTGAGTCTGTAATACCAACATATTTCAAGCAGACCACCATAGTCCCTGTGCCCAAGAACACTAAGGTAACCTGCCTAAATGACTACCGACCCGTAGCACTCACGTCTGTAGCCATGAAGTGCTTTGAAAGGCTGGTCATGGCTCACATCAACACCATTATCCCAGAAACCCTAGACCCACCTCCATTTGCATATCGCCCCAACAGATCCACAGATGATGCAATCTCTATTGCGCTCCACACTGCCCTTTCACACCTGGACAAAAGGAACACCTATGTGAGAATGCTATTCATTGACTACAGCTCAGCGTTCAACACCATAGTGCCCTCAAAGCTCATCACTAAGCTAAGGACCCTGGGCCTGTTCACTCATGACTGCATGGCCAGGCACGACTCCAACACCATCATTAAGTTTGCAGATGACACAACAGTGGTAGGCCTGATCACCGACAACGACGAGACAGCCTATGGGGAGGAGGTCAGAGACCTGGCCGTGTGGTGCCAGGACAACAACCTCTCCCTCAACATGAACAAGACAAAGGAGATGATTGTGGACTACAGGAAAAATAAGAGGACCAGCACGCCCCCATTTTCATCGACAGGGCTGTAGTGGAGCAGGTTGAGAGCTTCAAGTTCCTTGGTGTCCACATCACCAACAAACTAACATGGTCCAAGCACACCAAGACAGTCGTGAATAGGGCATGACAAAACCTATTCCCCCTAAGGAGACTGAAAAGATTTGGCAGATCCTCAAAAGGTTCTACAGCTGCACCATCGAGAGCATCCTGACTGGTTGCATCACTGACTGGTATGGCAACTGCTCGGCCTCCGACCGTAAGGCACTACAGAGGGTAGTGCGTATGGCCCAGTACCCCCCCCCCCCCCTCTTTTATGCTGCTGCTACTCTGTTTATTATCTATGCATAGTCACTTTAATAACTCTACCTACATGTACATATAACCCCAATTACCTCGACTAACCGGTGCCCCGGCAGATTGACTCAGTACCTGTACCCCTTGTATATAGCCTCGCTATTGTTATTTTTACTGCTGCTCTTTCATTATTTGTTACTTTATTTATATTATTTTATATTGTATTTTTTTGTCATTCTTTTTTGTATTCTTTCTTAAAACTGCATTGTTGGTTAAGGGCTTTTAGTACGCACAGTGATCCCTCGCCACTTCGCGGTTCACTTATCGCTGGTTCGCTATTTCGGATTTTCATAATGCATTTTTTTGGCCTGAAAAACTGGCCAGAGGCAGTGCAAAACGCAACCGGAGGCTCGCTTAGCGAGGTCCACCACTCTGCCGTAAAAAGCTGGAATCTGGCTAAACAGATTGGAGGAGACGGCTTAATGACATGAGTCCGGAGACATAAACGCCCTGATTGATGGAGACAAGCCGACAGCGGCCGATGCAGAGCTGGCAGAAATGCACAAAGCCACAAAGCGGCGATGAAAGAGAAGAGGGAGAAGAGGACACGGAGAGAGATGAGGAGGAAGGACTAACGCTTGGTCGCTTAGCAACCATGGTGCGAATGGCCACTGAACTTAAGCGAGTAGCTGAGGAATGGGACCCTTTGATGAGCCGTTCGTTACAGTTCTCCAACGTAATCGATGGTGGCATGTCGGTGTACAAGGATCTTTTTGCAAAGAAGAAAAAGAGCGACAACAGCTGCCTATCACTATGTTCTTCTCCCGAACAAACACACCTGCACCGCTGAGCCAGAAGAAGAGAACACTGCAGAGCGCAGTCAGGATGCAGCGGCCCAGTCTGAAGAGCAGTGAAACGGCCTACACGTGAGTCACTGTATTTGTATACATGTAATAGTTGCTAATTGTAAAAAAAAAAAAGTTTTCTATGTCGCGGATTTCACTTATCGCGGGTCATTTTCGGAACGTAACCCCCGCGATAAACGAGGGATTACTGTAAACGTTTCACTGTTGTATTCGGCGCATGTGACAAATGAAATTTGATTTGATTTGATTTGCTCCGAGCACGCGGTTACGCGCGTCTAGCGTCAGATGATTACGCGAGGGCGGTGCCAAGTATGATTAAAGCGACGACGAGAACCTCACCGGTAGTTGCATCCTTTGCTTTAACCACCGATAAGCCCATGGTTTAGCTAACGTTAGCCGTTTATACAAACCAGCTCACAAACAATTGTTGTTATATATATATTTATTTTTTTTTATGTCCCGAATTCCAGAAATATCTGTCAAGAATTCGAAACGGAAAATAAACCACATTATGGAGACGGAAATACACGTGCCTGTGGGGTCGCCGGTAATTCGAAAATTCCCGATTTTCGTGGAGGAACATAACGTAACCGATGGGGCAATGAAGCTGATAAAGCAGCTTCGGCCAGCGTGGGACATAAACCATGTCAAGACCAAGGTAAGTTTGACAATCTCTCCACTGAATGATGCGCCAATACATCATCATCAATAGATAGCTAACTAAAGTTAGCATAACTATTAGACCAGTCCAGGGCCCTTGATATATTCCTCGTCCCGTGCATACATTTAAAACATGTATTTCGTGCATCACACTGGCTTCTCTTGTATTTAGTTACTTAGTTTGCAGTTATTCAAGCTGAGATCAAAGCTAGTGGTGTTCGCAAGCTAGTTAACCACGTTAGATTGGTTTCGTCCTGGGTGTAGCAGCCAGTAGCTAACTAGCTAGCTGTCACTACTCCAACCTTGGAGTCTTTAGGTCGAATCAAAAAGGAATATTCGTGTCTGTATTGTGTGTTCCATGGATACATTGACAGAAAAGTCATACCTCTCCCTTCTTCGTGTGGTTTTCCGGCAGACTAGACGCTTTGTTGCGTATTGCTGCCTTTCACAGTTTGGAAAGTGCATTACACATTTGTTCACAAGAAAATAAATTGCACCTAGATAGATAACTCTCTCTCTCTCACTCTCACACAAAAACCCTACTTGGCCCCAACAGATCTTACACCAGGCCATCGGCCTGGGAGGCTACAACCCCTTCTCTCAAAACCGCTTGTAGTTTTTCCTGCATTACAATCTCTGATACCCAAAAACCTCTCTGCTGCTGCTGCTACTACCAATTCAATCTTCTTGGATTTCCTTTCCATCTGTGCGGTACAATTAATGATCATAGCAATAAACGGCAAGTAGCCAACCTTACTAAAGCACAAACTGTTCGGGTCACTCTGTACTGGCCTACTAGTCACAGGGATCCTCTCAGGCTCCCTCACCCTTTGCCCACCATCCTCTACTTTCCTCACTGCCTCAGCATATGACACTTTCTGCACTGCTCTCACCCTAGAAATTTCAATCTGTCTCACTTGCACAGGACATTTTCGGATCCGCACCCCCACAATTGAAACTCCACTTTTTACCCCAAAACTCCACACTATTTTGTCCTATGCTCTCCTGCACACTTCTCACACCTTGGAATCTCCATCCTACATACAGAATGGCTGCAACATGACCATAAACTTGCCACCTAAAACAGAGTAGTGGGTTCAGAAAAAATGCTCTCACGGGATAACTTCTATACCCTAGCATGACTATATCCAGCAAACACTCTGCATCAAAACTCAGGACAGACAGGGTCTCCTCAGTCTGCGTCGCACCAAACGGCATGCATCACACACACCAGGTATCCCCAACTTCAGTTGATCCACCTTAACACTCAACCCCACCCCAGTTATCACTCCTTTCAGTGGCGCTCTACTCCGGAGATCAAAGTAGGACACTGCTTTCGTCCCGAGACTCGAAACGCATAGCGCCCTCTCCCTCTAAGCAGCAGACACACCTCTGGATACTTTAACCGAATTGACAGAACCCATCTCCTTCTTCACCCAGTCTGATACCACAAACAGATCGGCCAAAAGGCATGGATCCACTTTTTCCATGAATCGTACTCCCCCTGGGCCAGAGTCATATCTGGCATTTTCCTGATCATTGGGTGGCTCGTAAGCCTTCACCTCACCTGACGACGCAGGTCCTTTCTCCTCACTTTTGTCAGGATCAATTTCAAGTTCAGTCTGTAGACTGGTCAGGGTCTTCTGGCACGTAACATGCATTTTTCTCTCCTGTACTTGACCCAAAGGAGAAAGTACTCGGCTTGTATTTGTCGGTTCGGGTTTGCACCTCGCGCCTTTCTTTTTGCCTCGCTGCTTCTCGCCATCTGCCCACTTCCATGCCCGGTCCTCGGACATGACTTACATCTCCGTTTGGGACTTCAGGAAACTCAGTATCGAGTCGCCCGCTGATGCCATGTTCCCTCCTTTGCTTGCTCACCCAGACATCGTTCCAGAACAACTCAATCTGAGTGAAGCATCATTCATACCTCTACCTTTCAAGACGTGGCATATTTAAAGGACACAGTTAAGTTACAGCAAAGATAGCTACTGTTAGGTTGTTAGGGGGGTAAAATAAACAGTGCTTTTAGAACTGAACTGATTCCAAATTAAACAAGACTCTCAGAAGCACAGTGCATATTTCATGTCTGAAGGCCTTACCATTGCTGAAATTACAATTTGTGTAATCTGTGGTTAATATCCGGTCGTAGGTTCAATTCTAAATGCTGCCTCAATTGCTGCATATCAAACTGTTCCTAAGAACCTCAGGTTTAAATGTATTAACGTTTATTTTAGTATCACCAAATCGATAGAACGAGAGCAGGAGACGAAGGGCTCAGTGAGCGAGAACATCTCCGCCTTATCCAAGCAGAACGCCCCACTCTTTCCCTCAGTTAGCTAACGGTGGCTAGCTAGCTAAACAGCTTGTTCACCTACTTGTGGTAAATCTACGATCACTTCAACAATTCAGCATGAAATCTTGATAGCAGCATAGCAAAATGTTCATTAGAATTTAGTTTTCTCCACAAAACTCCTCCTAGTCAGTCAACTTGTATACTTTGAGTTGGTACTCAAATAGTTTATGATTGGACAAGATAACACCTCTAAATGGACGAATGTGAAAGCAGTATTTTCAGGAGAGCAGGAAAAGTGGTTGTCAGAAGCATCAAACGGTTCTGGCCCCACTGATTGAGGGAGCTCCTTCGATATCAGAGAGACATGCTCACAAACGATTTATCAGACGTTAACATTTACACACGTTGTTCACAACATATTAAGGAAGATATCTATGCAAAAATATTTCCATTTAATTCACAGTTGATCAGAATATCATAATTTATCAAGTGAACACCAGAGTGGACAGTCAAAATCTCCTAGCTAGCTATCTCATTTGCATTCCCCACTGCCTCAATAGCTTCATGTAAATACAGGAACTTTGAAAGCTTTCCTCTCAGATAAGATGGACAGGGTAGTGGCAAAACTGTGTGCGTGTCCAGAGGATTTTAGTACCCTGTGAGTCACCCATTGTCCGATGACGACGTCATATCCCCATCCATAATTGCCTCACTCCTGACCCCCGACACACTCCTAACTTTTGGCTTCACGCACACACCCACATAAGACACAACTCACCTCAACTACACACACACACACACACACACACACACACCTCAATCTCATCTCATCTCCATACCAACTGGAGTTGATGTCCATTGATAGACCAAGCTAGGTCTATTTATTACCCTGTTTGTGTGAATGACTGTGTGTGATGTCTGCCACGTTTAGGGTTCCTGTCGGGGAAAGGGGAAATGCATTATTCACTGGCACTAAGCAGTAGGTAGGCCTGCTATTGGGTGAATCTTGTCTCTTGACAAAGTGTCAGCTGTTTTATGGCAATGTGTTGATATGTGACGTATGATGATGACACTCATGCTACATGACACACTGGTTTCATTCGGGCTTTGTAGAGCTGGGACGATAAACCGAAAATTACCCGACACCGTTTACATCGGTAATTTTCTGTGATTTTGCTACACAACATTCCTGTAGATTGTTCTAACACCATTATTTGGTCAACAGTAATGGCATATGCATTATGTTGATTCCTACTATGAAAGTATCTCTGTCCCTGTTTGGCTGTCGACTGCTGACTCTCACTCCCTCTCCCCACTGTGCGCACGGAGGAGGGAGAGATGCATTCTGAGAAGCACAAGCATGACTGTTGCTAAAAATGCTATTGCGGGAAAAATGCAGTTTTCAAAGCAACTGCTGTTGTTCTGGAACGTTTTTGTAGGACATTAGCCTACATTTACTGATAGCCATGTAGTCTAATTGATCAATCTATCTAGCAACAATGTCATATTTAGAGTTAGCAATCTAGCTAAGTGTTTTGAGTTCCCACTTCCTCAGGTGGTGAATAATGTAGCCTATAGGCCAATATGCACAAAGATGTCGGCAAATTCTTATGGTTGTGGTGAGAAATGTGTCAATTTATCACAATCTGGATTTTTGGCCATATCTCCCAGCTCTAGGGCCTTGCTAGTGAGACTAACTTCCCACTCCTCGACTAGTGCTGACAAACTTACACATGTCTAACTACCCAGTCATTCTGGGTTGTTTTGTACATTGAGGCCAGAATGTGACTGTGTCTCAGCTGAATGTTTACCTGTGTGTGTGTGTCTAGTCCCTCCCTGTCCCCCCCTGCTGCCCTGTGACTGAGAACGTGACACTGTTGACCTCCCAACACAGCTTTTCTCAATGGGAGCCACCCAAACAGGCTTTGTCCCCCTGCCTTTGTCCCTGTAACCCACTACAGCCCCCCCCCAGACATGGACACGTGCCAACTGAGAGAGAGAGAGATGGAGGACAAACTGAGCGAGACTGGGAGGACAGACAGAGACGGAGAGCTGGGAGACCGAGAGAGAAACTAGTTGGAGAGCAGTGAAGGTGGGAGGGGAGGGGGGGTTACTGGAACTGACTGAGCCACCTGGACAGGATTGGGAGGGGGCCAGGGGTGCTTTTTGTTACTGTAAATATCTAGTGTCCAGTCCCAAACATCCTGCCCTCTGTCCCTACAAACACCAGAACCTGCCAACACCGACACCCCAGTCACATCCCATTCCCTTCACCTTTGACCTGCTTATTATCACACATTAATGCCATGTGGCCTTCTGCCAATTCTGATGTGGGTGTGCAAGAGATATTTCGTAACTTTTGCGTGTTTGATTGTCAATGGCCTCATCAATGGATAGAAACTGAGAGAAGGGTTCAGTCTCAACAGAGAAGATCAATGCTCTGGAGAAGGTTTTCATTTGAGCCAAAGCTTTTAAGCGTAGCCACAATAAAGTGATGGCCTACTAAGATATGCAGACGTTTTGTTCTCATTCAAAGAACATGTCACCTAAAACAGAATGTTCATTAATAATTACCCCAGTTGTGTTGGAGCTTATTGCCTGTGACACATGGAGAAACTCACACACACTGGGGCACGATGATCACAGGTCTTAGTGGTGCGTTGTGTTCTGGGTATGTGTAGACTGTCACGGGATAAATAAAGCAGTCACAAAGCGGTGTACGTGTGTGTGGTCATAACACGGTGCCCATGTGCCCATCTCTCTGGTCAACCATGCTGGGAATGCCAGCTATGTAGGGGTGGGCGGCCAGAGAGAGGGCCAGTGTGTATAGGGCTAGTCGCTCTGTGGTCTCTAGCTGTGGGGATGGATATCTGCTGACTGTCAAATCACTAGTCCGGATTGTCCACAATCCAGAATATGGTCAGTTATTAGCCATTGGGTGGATCTCAATGGTCTGAACTGGTTGGAAAGGAGATGGGGAAAGAAAGCCACACTTAACTAAAGACTACAGATGCAGACCATGAGTTCCTGTGTGTTACTTTCTCCCCCAACAGTAGTCATTGAATGAAGTGGCTCACACTGGTAATGCAAACAGCTTCCTTGTCTGGGAGACATTAAACAAGTAGCCTAGCTGTAAAGCCCTTGCCCTTTGCCCCAGTTGTCCAGCTTCAGTGTAACCCAGAATACTGTAACTGTGTCTTATCTCAGCTCACAAGATAGGCTAGTCAGACCTTCGAGGAAATCAGTGTTGTGACTCCCTCAACCTTCTCATGGTCATCTAGGCCTACGCTTCCTGATATGATTCCTGACAAGGACAGGCTTGTGCCTCAAATGACCTAGTGACAGTAAACTAGAGTAGAGTCAACTAAACTATACCTTCACTGTTGGGAAAGGGGCATACCTAGTCAGTTGTATTACTGAATGCATTCAACTGAAATGTGTCTTCCACATTTAACCCAACACCCTCTAAATCAGAGAGGTGCGGGGGGCTGCCTGAATCGAAATCCACGTTATCAGCGCCCGGGGAACAGTGAGTTAACTGCCTTGCTCAGGGGCAGAACGACAGATTTGTACCTTGTCAGCTCGGGGATTTGATCCAGCAACCTTTTGGTTACTGGCCCAACGCTCCTACCCGCCAGGCTACCTGCTGCCCCTACTGATGCATTTTGCTGTATTAATCTCTCCCTCACTCCCTACCTTTCTCAGCTCTTCACTGATGGGACCACTAATAAGCTGGTGGGTTGTTATGTGGATGCCAGTCCAGAAGACGTGGTTCTGGTGCGTGTGTACGGGAACAAGACGGAGCTGATCGTCGACCGAGACAACGAACTCAAGAGCTTCCAGGTGCGCGCACACGTTCTCAAGAGCTTCCTGGTTCTCAAACACACACACACACATACAGTGGGGAAAATAAGTATTTAGTCAGCCACAAATTGTGCAAGTTCCCCCACTTAAAAAGATGAGAGAGGCCTGTAATTTTCATCATAGGTACACGTCCACTATGACAGACAAAATGAGAAAAAATAATTCAGAAAATCACATTGTAGGATTTTTTATGAATTTATTTGCAAATTATGGTGGAAAATAAGTATTTGGTCAATAACAAAAGTTTCTCAATACTTTGTTATATACCCTTTGTTGGCAATGACACAGGTCAAACGTTTTCTGTAAGTCTTCACAAGGTTTTCACACACTGTTGCTGGTATTTTGGCCCATTCCTCCATGCAGATCTCCTCTAGAGCAGTTATGTTTTGGGGCTGTCGCTGGGCAACACGGACTTTCAACTCCCTCCAAAGATTTTCTATGGGGTTGAGATCTGGAGACTGGCTAGGCCACTCCAGGACCTTGAAATGCTTCTTACGAAGCCACTCCTTCGTTGCCCGGGCGGTGTGTTTGGGATCATTGTCATGCTGAAAGACCCAGCCACGTTTCATCTTCAATGCCCTTGCTGATGGAAGGAGGTTTTCACTCAAAATCTCACGATACATGGTCCCATTCATTCTTTCCTTTACACGGATCAGTCGTCCTGGTCCATTTGCAGAAAAACAGCCCCAAAGCATGATGTTTCCACCCCAATGCTTCACAGTAGGTATGGTGTTCTTTGGATGCAACTCAGCATTCTTTGTCCTCCAAACACGACGAGTTGAGTTTTTACCAAAAAGTTCTATTTTGGTTTCATATGACATTCTCCCAATCCTCTTCTGGATCATCCAAATGCACTCGAGCAAACTTCAGACGGGCCTGGACATATACTTGCTTAAGCAGGGGGACACGTCTGGCACTGCAGGATTTTAGTCCCTGGCGGCGTAGTGTGTTACTAATGGTAGGCTTTGTTACTTTGGTCCCAGCTCTCTGCAGGTCATTCACTAGGTCCCCCTGTGTGGTTCGGGATTTTTGCTCACCGTTCTTGTGATCATTTTGACCCCACGGGGTGAGATCTTGCGTGGAGCCCCAGATCGTGGGAGATTATCAGTGGTCTTGTATGTCTTCCATTTCCTAATAATTGCTCCCACAGTTGATTTCAGTCAAACCAAGCTGCTTACCTATTGCAGATTCAGTCTTCCCAGCCTGGTGCAGGTCTACAATTTTGTTTCTGGTGTCCTTTGACAGCTCTTTGGTCTTGGCCATAGTGGAGTTTGGAGTGTGACTGTTTGAGGTTGTGGACAGGTGTCTTTTATACTGATAACAAGTTCAAACAGGTGCCATTAATACAGGTAACGAGTGGAGGACAGAGGAGCCTCTTAAAGAAGAAGTTACAGGTCTGTGAGAGCCAGAAATCTTGCTTGTTTGTCGGTGACCAAATACTTATTTTCCACCATAATTTGCAAATAAATTCATAAAAATCCTACAATGTGATTTTCTGGATTTTTTTCCTTAATTTGTCTGTCATAGTTGACGTGTACCTATGATGAAAATTACAGGCCTCTCTCATCTTTTTAAGTGGGAGAACTTGCACAATTGGTGGCTGACTAAATACTTTTTTTCCCCACTGTATATATATATATATATATATATATATACACACACACTTTACAGTTCACACATTTGACACTTCAGAGCATTTCACGATCAAACTCAGGAACAAAGTGCATCTACACTGGTAGCAAAGTTCAACTCCCTGTGCATGGACCCATATGGAGGGTACTTCCTGGTCTGTCTTATGAGGTCATCTGTGTCTAATCCTTTGCATGTCTTTCCAGGTGCTACATGCTAATGGCTGCGCGCCACGCCTCTACTGCACCTTCCAGAATGGCCTCTGCTACGAGTTCATGCAGGGGGACGCTCTCGGAACACAGGACGTCAGGGACCCTACTTTACTCAGGTGAGGACATTTACTAGAAAACCATCTTCAAGCTGATCCTGGTATCTGTCTAGCCTGCAGGGAAAGCCTGCTTTGATGTGTAAATATACACACCCTCAATACAAGCTCCTTGAGGAGATAGATAGCTAGGAGTTTATAGTGCACTCATTCAGGTCCTGTCGCACCTCTCACTGTCTGCTCTGCTGGATTTAGGGTTTAGTTGGAGTTCCATGTTAACAGCAGAGAGAACATGGCAATGGTGTGGTGCTCCCCTGTTCTACCAGCAGAGAGGTTAGCTGACTATTACTGAGTCCAGAGGGACTGATGAGTCTCTAGGCAGTACTAAGCCCTGTTGGCTGCACCATGGAACTACAATAAAACAGTGTATAGTAAACACCAGAAAAAGGTCAGATAACAGTCAAGTACATTTATTTTTCATTGATCAGAACAGGATGCAGGACACAAACATATTTTGGGGGATAGGAGTCATTTTGCAATGAGCATGTTGTCTATTATTTCATCATACTTGCAGAATGATGAGTATTGAGTAGTGTGTGTGTGTGTGTGTGTGTGTGTGTGTGTGTCCTCAGACTGATATCCAGGGAGATGGCTCGTATCCATGCGATCCACGCACACAACGGCTGCATCCCCAAACCCAACCTGTGGATCAAGATGAGGAAATATTTCTCTCTGGTCGCCACCGAGTTCACCGAGCAAGCCTCTAACGCCAGGTAAGAGGAACCTGAACACACACAATACTCTGTACCAGTTCACCTGAACACACACACACACACAGACTGTAGAGAAACCAGACTGAAGTTACACACACACACACACACACACACTTTGGCCCTCTTACTCAATAAGGTATTTTCTTAAAACGGTTTACTGTTCATACATGCGCTGGCCAGCTGTCTCCCAGTCCTGTCCTCAATGGCTGTGTCTGCCTGGGTCTGCTATTCATTCCTCTATACAGGCTCTTATATAAGTGTGATCATAACTACAGCACAGGGTAGAGGTGGATTAGGGAGGCGGAGGTATGCACTGGGATAACAGATGTTTGCATACCACTTATCAGCAAGCCTAGAACGCCTGGGTAATGTAGCGAGCTAATGCGTCATTCAGCCTGCCTGCCTGCACTGTACAAACAAACACGCACACACGTAGACTCAACAACTGTGCCCCAGCCAGCACTATCAGAGGAGGCTTCTGTCTTCTTGTGGGTGGGTACTGGCTGCTCCTATACCCAGCCAACAGCAGAGAACTGGGCAGGCAGGGAGAAGCTGGTTGAGGCTCTGTTGGCGAGAGGTGGCCTGGGTAGATGGACCTCAGTGGGGATAGGCCATGGGGAGGGAGCAGCAGCAGTTGGTGGTAGGTTACTGTTAGTATGGAGCAGTCCAGCCAGTATTAGCTGTTGCTGTACTACTAATGGAAGAAGGTTAGAGGTGGGAGTCCCTGGATAGAGGGTTGAGTTAACACAATGGGAGTCAGTCAATCTTCCTCTCCTCTCTTCAGGCTAACTCTGGATTAACCCTTTAAGCCCATTACAACAGGAGAGCGGCCCTTTCCCCTCAGCACTGCTCCACTGGGCACTCTGACTCTACACAGTGTATACATACACACACACTCCGTGTCTGATTTTAAACTCTATCCTTTTAGGATAAAGACTAGCAATAGGGGCAACCTACTCCCCACTTCCTCCTACCTCTCCCTTCCTCCTGTCTCCCCCCATCTCTCCAGGATCCAGCAGGAGGTGCCCAGCCAGGCAGTGTTGGAGCAAGAGATGGTGTGGATGAAGGAGCACCTGTCTCAGCTGGGTTCTCCTGTGGTGCTCTGTCACAATGACCTCCTCTGCAAGAACATCATCCACAACAGCAAAGAGGGTGAGATATGTCATCAATTTAGAACATCACCCAGATGATCATCCACAAACTCACATCATCCACTTATAACATCATCCAAATGTTACTAATTCCAACCTTTCCTTGTTCTCCAGGCCATGTCCGATTCATAGACTATGAATACTCTAGTTACAACTATCAGGCCTTTGACATCGGGAACCACTTCAACGAGTTTGCCGGTAAGAGGAGATACATGGGCTGTATCTTAGACATGACATGCAGTGTGTGTATGCAGTGCATTCGGAAAGTATTCAGACCCCTTTACTTTTCTACATTTTGTTACGTTACAACCTTATTCTAAAATGGATAAAACATGTATTTAAAAATCTCATCAATCTACACACTATACCCCATAATGACAAAGCGAAAACAGGCTTTTAGACATTTTAGCTCATTTATAAAAAATAAAAAACAGAAATACCTTATTTACATAAGTATTCAGACCCTTTGCTATGAGACTCAAAATTGAGCTGAGGTGCATCCTGTTTCCATTGATCATCCTTGAGATGTTTCT
Organism: Coregonus clupeaformis; assembly: GCF_020615455.1. Lineage (NCBI taxonomy): Eukaryota > Metazoa > Chordata > Actinopteri > Salmoniformes > Salmonidae > Coregonus > Coregonus clupeaformis. The sequence goes on from NC_059201.1 coordinate 20,653,742, forward strand.
ACAACTTGATTGGAGTCTACCTGTGGTAAATTCAATTGATTGGACATGATTTGGAAAGGCACACACCTGTCTACATAAGGTCCCACAGTTGACATTGCATGTCAGAGCAAAAACCAAGCCATGAGGTCGAAGGAATTGTCCGTATGTTGAGGCACAGGATTGTGTTGAGGCACAGATTTGGGGAAGGGTACCAAAACATTTCTGCAGCATTGAAGGTCCCCAAGAACACAGTGGCCTCCATCATTCTTAAATGGAAGAATTTTGGAACCACCAAGACTCTTCCTAGAGCTGGCCGCCAAACTGAGCAATCGGGGGAGAAGGGCCTTGGTCAGGGAGGTGACCAAGAACCCGATGGTCACTCTGACAGAGCTCCAGAGTTCCTCTGTGGAGATGGGAGAACCTTCCAGAAGGACAACCATCTCTGCAGCACTCCACCAATCAGGCCTTTACGGTAGAGTGGCCAGACGGAAGCCACTCCTAAGTAAAAGGCACATGACAGCCCACTTGGAGTTTGCCAAAAGGCACCTAAAGGACTCTGACCATGAGAAACAAGATTCTCTGGTCTGATGAAACCAAGATTGAACTCTTTGGTCTGAATGCCAAGCGTCACGTCTGGAGGAAACCTGGCACCATCCCTACAGTGAAGCATGGTGGTGGCAGCATCATGCTGTGGGGATGTTTTTCAGCGGCAGGGACTGGGAGACTAGTCAGGATCGAGGGAAAGCTGAACGGAGCAAAGTACAGAGAGAGCCTTGATAAAAACCTGCTCAGGACCTCAGACTGGGGCGAAGGTTCACCTTCCAACAGGACAACGGCCCTAAGCACACAGCCAACGCAACGCAGGCGTGGCTTCAGGAAAAGTCTCTGAATGTCCTTGAGTGGCCCAGCCAGAGCCCGGACTTGAACCCGATCAAACATCTCTGGAGAGACCTGAAAATAGCTGTGCAGCGACGCTCCCCGTCCAACCTGACAGAGCTTGAGAGGATCTGCAGAGAAGAATGGGAGAAGCTCCCCAAATACAGGTGTGCCAAGCTTGTAGCGTCATACCCAAAAAGACTCGAGGCTGTAATTGCTGGCAAAGGTGCTTCAACAAAGTACTGAGTAAAGGGTCTGAATACTTATGTAAATGTAATATTTCAGTTTTTTATTTTGAATACATTTGCCAAAATGTCTAAATACCTGTTTTTGCTTTGTCATTATGGGGTATTGTGTGTAGATTGATGAGGGGGGGAAAAAACGATTTAATCCATTTTTGAATAAGGCTGTAATGTAACAACATTTGGAAATGCACTGTATATAATATGTGTGTGTGTGTGTGTGTGTGTTAACCTGTGTGTTTTCAGGTATGAGTGAGCTGGACTATGGGCTGTATCCTAGCCGTGAGATGCAGCTGGAGTGGTTGCGTGTGTATCTGCAGGCGTACAAACTGTCCACTAAGAAAGGAGAGGAGGTCAGCGACAGAGAGCTGGAGACTCTCTACGTACAGGTCAACAAGTTTGCCCTGGTGAGGAACACTCCGCATCGTCTCTCTCACCATCAGATGAGTTGGTAGATGCTGGGCTGAAACTTGTATTGGTTTGACCCTGTCTAACCTTTGACCTCTTTCTGTAGGCATCACACTTCTTCTGGGGCTTCTGGGCACTCATCCAGGCAAAGTACTCCACCATCGATTTTGACTTCCTGGGGTAAGTGTGTTTGTGTGTGTAATGGTACCCTGTGGAGTGATGTTAAAAGCTGTTGGTTGGCTTGTCTGCCTGTGGTGCATGTGAGTGAAAGGGATCTTTTAATGTGGGTGACAGACTGAAAGACAAACCCAGCAGCACAGTCAAACTCTGTGGTACAGCACAGTTTCCAATACACACAGTTTCCACAAACACACACACTGAGAAAGCAGACCGGTAGAGAAAGAGGCGAGAGAGGGCCTGAGAAAATAGTGGGAGAAAGGAAAGATGGAGTAGAGAGTGAGAGCGGTCTTGTCTTGACTCTGCCCTCCTCGGGGCCTGCAGAGTTGAAACTGACCCTGGTGGTTTCAGTGTCTGCAACCCAATCAGTCCTGCAGTGACAACAGAGCTGTCCCCCCGGTCACTCTCAGTGCCGCTGCCTGTATGAATGACATATTGCTCTTGACAGTTTAACAGCCAGTCAATGGGAGCTGTCTGGGCTATTGTTAGGGCTGCTATTGGATAGTTGGTGCTCTCATTAAGTCAAAATCGATGTTTAAAACTCTCTTCCGCTCTCTTTCAACACTTCCTTCCCCATCTCTCCCTCTTTCTCCCTCCACCTTTCCCCCCATCTCTCCTGCAGGTATGCTGTGCTGCGCTTCAACCAATACTTCAAGACCAAGCCTGCAGTGATGGCCCTACAGATCCCAGAATGAGCAGAGAAGGAGAAGACGAGAGAAGAAGAGAGGACCCCATCACTGGCACTGACCAGGGAAGGGCTGTGCTGGGGTAAAAGGGTTGGGCTAGGAGCTGGGGCTTGGGGATGAGGGCAAGGGTTGAGCGTTATTACTGGGGTCGAGGGGTGGGGGAAATAACATTTACGGGGCTGAGTGTGGATGGACCACAACATTATTTTGTAAACTCAGTCCCTGGCAACAAGTGCAAATACTATTTAATTCCTCTTCAACTCTGTCCACCTCTGTCTCACCAGTCAAGCTCATCAAGATTCCCCAAAACAGCCAGGTCTGTGTGTAAATGTTGTCTGTATTTATTCTGTGAAGAATTGATTGACCTAGTGATGTAAGATTCATTCCCCAGGCAGACAGGAAGCTGAAACACTAGCTGAGTCCGGGAGCATTTGGTGCCAACATTGAGGACAGTGTGCAGACAGAGTTGTGAATATATGGGCTCTGGGTTTGCCCTGTGGTTGTGTTCAAGGCATGTAGTATGGGAGAGAGGACAGCCATCTTCAACCCCCTAATCCTTCATGTAGGCACTGATCTGAGAGGATTTCTTAAGCAATATGGGAATGGTTTCGCCATGAAAATAGTGTATTAATTTACATTCAACTACATTTAAAAAGAATGTAGAAAAAAGGTCCAGCAAACACTAAGTCCATTCTCTCAGATCTACACAAAGTGGCTGGGGGTTGATGTAGAACTGGGAAGTTTTAGTTGCTTTGCAGTGAAGGTGGCATTGACGTGTAGGTTAGAGAGGGGCTAGCCATGACAAGACAGTGATATGGTGGTTTAATAATGTCTGTGACGGCAGAGCTGCCTCTGTGGCCAGGAGCAGCTTTGCGTCACTGATACTAAACTTTAAACCAGGGCCTGTTCTCCCTCAGCCTCTTTTCCACCACTTTAGCTTTTATGGTTATGGTGACTCGCTCTGTTAAACTTTGCACTCCTCAGACTACTCTGAAAATCACAACCTCAATCACCCCTGCCTTCCCCAGTCTCCCCCTGCCCTCTCTTACCCCTCTTCCTGCCCTATTACGCTTCTGCCTCTCTCTTGATTGGCTGAGGTGGTGGAGGGACTTTTGCCTGAAGTGCACTTACTCACTGTAACATCCCAACCCCCATCCATCCATCCAGTCATAACTTCCCTAGAAAAGAGCCATAATGTTATACAATGAGATATTGCGTAAACTGTCAGGTCAGAGCCAGTCAATGCTTCAAAGGGTGTGGAATCACTAACCCTAATGTTAGTTCTGAAGCTAATCAGGATGTGAGTGAGGTGACCAAGGACAAGACAGCAGGGTGAAGTCCACACTGAGCCAGCAGCCACGTCCTTCTCTGACTGGCATCATGGCACACAGGTCTTTGGAGGAACTCCAACACCTTTCCTTACCCCAGTCCTCCCTCCCTTCCTCTCCAGCCCTCTCAGATCAGAAGATCAACATGTAAGGGAAACTAGAGGAGAGCCATGTTCTACATCTGCATTGCTTGCTGTTTGGGGTTTTAGGCTGGGTTTCTGTATAGCACTTTGTGACATCTGCTGATGTAAAAAGGGCTTTATAAATACATTTGATTGATTAGAGTATTAGGATATCGTACAGCCTGTCATGTGATCCCTGCCCATGACCACTGGGGGGAGACGGAGAGCGCTGATCCCTGCCCTCCCCTGGCTGTCTCCTGTTACTGACAGGGTTAATAATTCACCAATATAGGACAGAGGAGGGGCTATCCATCATTCAGCAGACCATGACACCATCTTTTACCTGCCTGAACAGGCAGGGTCCATAACTCTGTCCTGGAGTCAGAAATCCTCTCTCCCTAGTCAGTCACTAACATGAATAGTGTTTCGATAGTGTGGAACAAAGCCTGCACACCCTGTAACTGTCCAGGACCAGGGTTTTTGACTACTGGAGTAGTGTTAAGCAGAGCAGAACATCCGCAACATAGCAGCAGATGGAGATGCAACAAATGGAATGGAAATGACTCATACTTGATGTAGGATTGTGTCCATTCTATACAGTACATTTCTATCTTCAACATTCCAAATCATTTATGTCATTGAGTCAGCGTTTTTAAGTGAGTGGAATTGGTTGTGAGAATCTCGTAGTGTTTCCTAAATGGATGGTCAAGGCCCTCTTGTATAAATCTTTTATGAACATTATGGACAGAGACATCACTTTGAAAGGCTTTAGGTGAGTCACAGCTCACCACCTGTTCTATGTAGGCCCAGGGTTGAACTAAGAGGTGACCAAGTGCAATGAATTCCTGTTTATCGTAGATGTACATATGTGAATGTGTTTCCTTTGAGTTGACCTTAAGATTTCAATCAGACTCAAACTGTATTCTCCTGTTAGGGTGCATCTCAACCGTCTTAGAGTGGATTCCTTTCCTAGTCTCCTTTCCTTCATCTGCACTAATAGGAAACAATTGGATGGATGACAATAAATGAATCCACCATATTGCTTTCATCCTATGTCTTCAGATGCGTGGTGCTTAAGGAGAGAAGAGTAGGGGAAGACACTTTAGATGATCGAGACTGACCATAAGAGTATGAGGGCGATGTGGTCGAATGTCAAGAATGGAGGTTAAGATTATGTTCTATGCACCAAAGCACTCCTGGTGGTCTGTGGTTACATTCAACTAAACTAGTCAGAAGTCACTAGATGGACAAGCTACAACAAACAGAAGTGGCAACTTAGGTTACAGTTAGGTTGAGGTTAATATTTGTGATTAGAAGGCAACAGCCTACTTCCATCCATTCTAGCATGGCCAGATAGTGACGACTGTAAATGAGTCAGCTTCCTGAACGCACAACCAAAAATGGAAATGCACCCCACTTATTGAAGTGGTAGACTAACTACGGCAGGCTAGGGCTGCTTTCCTATTCTCCATTCTGCCTATGCCCTTGTTAACTCCCCCTCACGAAATGTAAAGCTTTGGGTAAGTGTAAACGATTATGCTTATTGCTCCTAGTACCCTTTTGATAGGCTGGAGGGAGTTTCTACCATCATGCTAACACCTATCCAATCCTCTCAGATCTTAGAGGGCAAGCCAGCAAGAGCAGATGGAGGGGAGTGGGTTGAAGAATTGAAGTGCCCTGTAGGTCTACTAATAATAGCTAAAAAGCAGTATAGTAGAGTTTTTATACACTACTACAGCACATGCCTTCACTGGACAACATTTGAAAGAGCTTTTGATTTCCACTAGTTATTGAAAGTGTCCCAGAAGACTTTGCACACTTGCTTTCAAAGACATTCAATTAAATACGTTAGTAAAGAAAAAGTCCCCCATTTTAAAAAGCTAGTAATACACATGTAGGAAGTTAAGCGTGCACTAATGTGGGACTTGATTTTATTCTTGTTATTCCAATATAGCCCTGTGGATATGTGCTGGCTATGGAAGGGTTACATCCTGATGGTGGTATTTTTAGACTAGAGACATGTTAAAGGGGGTATTTATTGAGTGAATCTGTCATGTTTTTATTTTCTATATACATACCAAAATGGTTAGCTTCATAAGTCTTGCAGTTAATTTGAAAGTCACTTTTTGTGTGTGTGAATGTACTAAACTGACTTAACTGGAAAACACACTACAGATAACTAGATTTTACTTTCTCCATATTTACTTTTTTGTACATGCGTTTGACTGATTTGAATTTTAGACAAGTGTTCATTAGAAACGGTATAAAAGAGGGCCTAACATTAAGGTGTGTGTGTGTGGTGGGGCGGGTGTAGGGAGTCAGCCATTCTCGAAGGGGATGCTGTGGCATTAAGGCCAGCGGAGAGGAGACAGAGGTTGTAAATACTCTAAGAAATACTGTGAAAATCTGACTGTATAGTGATCCTCCACACTTCTGTGTGAGTGCTAGGGAGTAATTTAACATTGGTAAGTAAATATTTCCATTAAAAAATGTCTGAACTTTTTGTTGTGTATGCATGTGTGAGAGACAGAACACCAACCTTGATGGGTTAATATGTTTCCTGTGACCTGTCTGCCTCTGGCAGCTGAGAGAGGGAAGGAAGACCACCAGGGGGCTCCACTACTGAAGATATCCTCTAAACACACACATCCTAATACACTACACCAACATGAAGTTACCCATCACTGCCCTCAAGACTACTGCCATTGCGTTTCTATAGGAGTCGACTTCTATACAGTTGGTCAGTGATTTATAACCAGTAAGTTGCCTTCTAGTTTCACTATAGGCCCGGCTGATGATAGACTACATAAAAAGCAACTGATTGTTTATGTTTATTTTATTTATTTAACCAGGTAAACCAGTTGAGAACAAGTTCTCATTTACAACTGCGACCTGGCCAAGATAAAGCAAAGTAGCTCGATAAAAACAACAACACAGAGTTACATATGGGGTAAAACAAAGTCAAAAATACAACAGAAATACATATATATACAGTGTGTGCAAATGTAGCAAGTTATGGAGGTAAGGCAATAAATAGGCTATAGTGCAAAATAATTGCAATTAGTATTAACACTGGAATGATAGATGTGCAAGAGATGATGTGCAAATAGAGATACTGGGGTACAAATGAGCAAAATAAATAACAATATAGGGATGAGGTAGTTGGGCGGGCTAATTTCAGATGGGCTGTGTACAGGTGCAGTGATCGGTAAGGTGCTCTGACAACTGATGCTTAAAGTTAGTGAGGGAGATAAGTGTCTCCAGCTTCAGAGATTTTTGCAATTTGTTCCAGTCATTGGCAGCAGAGAACTGGAAGGAATGGCGGCCAAAGGAGGTGTTGGCTTTGGGGATGACCAGTGAGATATACCTGCTGGAGCGCAGACTACGGGTGGGTGTTGCTATGGTGACCAATGAGCTAAGATAAGGCGGGGATTTGCCTAGCAGTGATTTATAGATGGCCTGGAGCCAGTGGGTTTGGCGACGAATATGTAGTGAGGACCAGCCAACAAGAGCGTACAGGTCACAGTGGTGAGTAGTATATGGGGCTTTGGAGACAAAACGGATGGCACTGTGATAGACTACATCCAATTTGCTGAGTAGAGTGTTGGAGGCTATTTTGTAAATGACATCGCCAAAGTCAAGGATCGGTAGGATAGTCAGTTTTACGAGGGCATGTTTGGCAGCATGAGTGAAGGAGGCTTTGTTGCGAAATAGGAAACCGATTCTAGATTTAACTTTGGATTGGAGATTCTTAATGTGAGTCTGGAAGGAGAGTTTACAGTCTAACCAGACACCTAGATATTTGTAGTTGTCCACATACTCTAGGTCAGACCCGTCGAGAGTAGTGATTCTAGTCGGGTGGGCGGGTGCAAGCAGCGTTCGGTTGAAGAGCATGCATTTAGTTTTACTAGTGTTTAAGAGCAGTTGGAGGCTACTGAAGGAGTGTTGTATGGCATTGAAGCTCGTTTGGAGGTTTGTTAACACAGTGTCCAATGAAGGGCCAGATGTATACAAAATGGTGTCGTCTGCGTAGAGGTGGATCTGAGAGTCACCAGCAGCAAGAGCGACGTCATTGATATACACAGAGAAAAGAGTCGGCCCAAGAATTGAACCCTGTGGCACCCCCATAGAGACTGCCATAGGTCCAGACAACAGGCCCTCCGATTTGACACATTTAACTCTATCTGAGAAGTAGTTGGTGAACCAGGCGAGGCAGTCATTTGAGAAACCAAGGCTATTTAGTCTGCCAATAAGAATGCGGTGGTTGACAGAGTCGAAAGCCTTGGCCAGGTCAATGAAAACGGCTGCACAGTACTGTCTATTATCGATCGCGGTTATAATATCGTTTAGGACCTTGAGCGTGGCTGAAGTGCACCCATGACCAGCTCGGAAACCGGATTGCATAGCGGAGAAGGTACGGTGGGATTCGAAATGTTCGGTGATCTGTTTGTTGACTTGGCTTTCAAAAACTTTTGAGTGTCACCCCCTTTGAAGAGGGGGATGACCGCGGCAGCTTTCCAATCTCTGGGGATCTCAGACGTTACGAAAGAGAGATTGAACAGGCTAGTAATAGGGGTTGCGACAATTTCGGCGGTCTTAAATGGCTGAAGGAGGCATCCCATAATGACTGGGTGGTTACCATGATAAGGACTTGGGTGGAAATTCACCTTGGTAACCTCGGAGTCAGTATGGTAAGAACTAATTACTGGACTGCACTCCTGTGGGGATATAGGAGCACGTGATTGCAGCTGAACAAGCAAAGGAGTACACACAGAAAACATAGACAAATGTAACACAACCAATTTATTATTTTCAAAAAAACAAACAAAACCACAACTTAGAAAACATACAGAAAAGGTACACCTTTAAATTACACAGGCTCTTATAAACAAAATAAAGTCTATATTTACATCAGCAGGGGTGACAACAGGTGACAGTTCTCTTCCTCTGGGTTTCTGTCATAATTAGATAAACATGTTTCTCTGATACATCTGTCGCTATACAGTCCCAACATTTAACAGTGCCATCCCCTTGGCTCTGGGTTGAAGTTGTGCTTAGCAACAGACCTAGGATTTTTTTTTACACTATCCATATCCTAGCCTTAACATTATAGGCAACGATTTAAAACTGACCATAGATCAGTGTCCAGGGGCCACTTCTTCCTACTCCCCCAAGCAAGGCTCACCAAAAGCTTTACCACAGTGTGACAGCAACTAAACACAGGCCTGTCTCAGTTAATAATATGATTACACCACAAATCTGACCTTCTGTCCAGTACATTGTGATTAAGACTGTATCCCAATAGTCTAAAGTGGCTTCATATTCTGTTTTTCTTCTCCATCTGCACTGATCTGAAAACATGGGTTGAAAACTTTCATTTCACCTGTCCAGATCTTTCAGGTCAGTGCAGATGAAGGAAAGGAGACTAAGTAACATTAGGACTATTGAGATGGAGCCCTGTTGTGAGAAGGCAAACTGCAGTACACGGACAGAGAAACAGCTGTGGTCAAGACAAGAGGCCAGGGTGTCAGGATACACAGACAAAGTGTTCAGGCCAACCTTTGAGTTCAATAACCACACGCACACAAAGAAACAGACATTTTACAGAACATTTGTATAACGTTCTGTGCCAAATACATTGTAAACCCGCGTTCAAAATAAATTGATTGAAAGACATATGCACACACATCACATACAGCTTGTACACAACTAGAGAATAGAGAAGGATGAGATGAATCTAGAATAAGGGCTTGGAGGGGGATTCCTTACACATTTCTCCTCATTTACAGTAGATGTAACTGCTGATACACCACTTCTATCACAAGTGCAAACCTGTGAAACACTGGGTGCATCCCAATAGTCTAAAGTGGCTTCCTCGTCTCCCCTACGCTACTTGCACTGATGTGAAAGAACTTGACAAGTGAAAGAAACTCTCGCAGAAGGAATCCCCCATATTGCTTTTACTTATCCTATGTTTTGTTGTCAGTGCATATGAAGGAGAGGATATAAGGAGACAAGTTTATATTTTAGACTACTTTGGTGCAGCCTTTGAGTCTGTTTTGGAAAGGAGATGAGGGTTCAGTGAAAGTGCATTCTTACAGAGTGCATTTCATTGCCTATGCTTGACCAGTGCATTGGCTAATAATGGGGATTATTCAGCCTCTATCACCACAGACCAGGTCATCTGTAAATATTGAGAATAAAAAAATAGTAAAAAATATCAAATAAAAATATTTATTAATTTCTAACAATCTTAATGTGGGATATTTCATGGTGCTGTGCCCATCCCAAACAGCAGAGGGCAGCACTCTCCTTCAGAATCAAATCAGATCTATCCCTAATTACTGATAAATGTAGCTAATGTTTCAGTTTTTAAGGATATGGTCTAGACATAATAGATATTTGGTTTTAAGGGAAACATCTATGTCAATGCCTGTTGGTGACAGTAATGGACCTCAAGTCTAATCCAGTGTATCTCAACTAATTTCACATTGTGAATGTCTGCTTCACATTTTGAATGTGCCTTTTATCACTAGCAACATGGATAGCCCAATCTATGATATGATTCATGACCAATTATCTTTTAGATTCAGCTGCCAGATTTATGAGTAAATGGCAAACACCTTTAACATCGTAACAAACAATGGTCTCATACTAACCCTAACATGTCATGGACTCTCCTGACATGGTCATATCACATGGCTAAGATTTAACCGTTGAACTCTAACACACTTGATGTGGTCCAAGATCCCCTTCTCCACACATACCCCTTTTCATTCAGTTCTCTACACACATATTTATTTCTCTCCGTTCCTCTCTTCTTTTTTCCTTTCTTCTCTCTCTGTCAGTCAGTGAGTAGCACTAGCTTTCCCTTGCTCCTTTATCCCTATTAAACTCTGTCCCCCTCCCTCTCCCTCCCTCACTCTCTCCCTCGCCCTCAGTCAGTGAGGAGAACTAGCTCTCCCTCGCTCCTCTCTCCTCTGTCGCTCTCCTCCCCCTCGCTGTACGGTGGTGGTCTCTCTCTCTCCCTCTCTCTGTGGAGTGGAGTGGGTGTGATCTGCCCCTCAGGTCTGCGAGGAGGCGGAGCCTCCAACCCTCGTGGCAGGTAGTGCTCCAATAGCGCAGGGTGGAATGGCACCGTCGGCATGGAGACCGTTCCACCGCCGCCTGGGTATTGGCCCTCGCCTGGGGCGTAGTGCAGCTTCAGCGGCTCTGATTGGCTGGAAGACAGGAAGAGACAGGACTTTGGTGCTGGAATGTCCAACAAATCCCAAATCCTTGTCTAAATCTGAAAGGACTGGATAGTTGTTTGTCCTGAGGCATGGCTGTATGTAGAGGTCTAGCACCATGTCTCAGGACAAGTCCATACCCAGAGAAGAGGACTGGACTGAAGTAAACAAACCACTCAAAGCTGCTGTTACTCAAGAGCAGTTTTACAGTCATAGAGAACAATAGAGCAGAGTTTTATTCACTATGAGAAACGACATAACCAGCTGTAGCCCTGCATTTCTATTTAACCACAGTGGGTTTGTTTGTGTTCTTACAGAAAATGCATGTGGGACGGGAACAGAGTTCATTGTTTATTTTCACTAAGAGCTCTCTGTATAATAGCAACTCAGGTTCTATTCACTGTCAGGGCCAATCTCTAACAGAACATCATCTCCAGTGTGTGTGTGTGTGTTACCTGTGTGTGTATGCCCCTCTCTGCTCCTGTCTCCGGCTCTTCATCATGGCTTTGTACTCGCCCACCCGGAGTCTCCGCCCCTCCACGATGCAGGTGCGTTTGGGGCGGGGCTTGTATTTATAGTCGGGGTAACGCTCCAGGTGCTGTCGGCTCAGCCTGGCCTGCTCCTCATAGTAGGGCTGCTTCTCCTGGTTAGACATAGACTTCCATCTAGTTCCTGGAGGGAAGGAAGGACACAGACAGAGTCGTGAAAAAGGACACACGTGCACACAGTCGTGAAGGCGGCGCAACAGCACTTCTTCCCCCTCAGGAGGTTGAAAAGGTTTGGCATGAGCTCTCAAATCCTCAAAAGGTTCTACAGCTGTACCATTGAGAGCATCTTGACTGGCTGCATCACTGCTTGGTATGGCAACAGCACCGCCCTCGATCACATGGCACTACAGAGGTTGGTGCGGACAGCCCAGTACATCACTGGGGCCGAGATCCCTGCTATCCAGGATTTTTATATCAGGCGGTGTGAAAGGAAGGCCCAGAAAATCATTAAAGACTCCAACCACCCAAGCCACAGACCGTTCTCTCTGCTTCCGTACAGCAAGCGGTACCGGTGCATCAAGTCTGATACCAACAGGCTCCTGAACAGCTTCTATCCCCAAGCCATAAATAAGACTGCCAATTTGTAAGTCGCTCTGGATAAGAGCGTCTGCTAAATGACGAAAATGTAAATGTCTAAATAGCTAACTAAATGGCTACACAGTGAGATGACCCTTGTATGTTTTTTGTTGTTGTTGCACTGTCTCTATGCACACTCACAGAACTCTACACACTCACACACACACACATTTATACCGACTCGACACGCACACACACACACTCATCATATATACGCTGCTGTTACTCTGTTTATCATATATCCTGATGCCTAGTCACCTTACCCCTATACATATCTAACCCTACCACTCCAGTATCCCTGCACATTGTAAATATGGTATTGGAACTGACCCTGTATATACTGTAGCTTCTTACTTTCTCCTGTTCTTCTTATTTCTATTTTATATTTCTCGTATGTTTTTGTTCTACCTTATGTTATTTTTAGTACTACATTGATATTTATTACAGTTTTGTTAGGTTTAGAGCTAGAAAGAAAGGCATTTCACCGTACTTGTGCACGTGACATTAAACCCTGAAACTAGTTGGACACAGATTTCCAGAGAAAGGGCTTAGCTAAACTACGTTCGATGGGGAGGGAGGGGAGGAGGGAGCGATAGCATGAGTGTCTCCAGTGCTCCACAATGGAATGGAATGTAAGTGTTTGGTCAGAGGAAAGGGGTGTGTGTGGGGGGGTTCCTGTCGCCGGGGGAAGCAGGTGGCAGATCGTGCCTTCGCATGCCCCTCTGTGCCAGGACTACAGCAGGTGACACACCCGGAATAGAGACACACACACACAAAGAGTACACACAAACAATTATAGTGCACATTGACTGACAGCATGTGTGTGTTTTGCATGTCAATTCAATTTCATACGACTCTATTAATCCCAGAGGAGCCATTAGTGCATGCTTTATGTCCCCGTGTGTGTGTGCTCACCCAGTATCTTGCTGATGGAGGAGTTGTGCATGTCAGGGAAGGCCTGTAGTATACGTCGCCTCTCATCTTTGGCCCAGACCATGAAGGCGTTCATGGGCCTCTTGATGTGGACGGAGGAGGGGGGGCTGCGAACCTCTGTAAACAACCCTACACCAGGAGCAGACAGGGGGCCTGCAGGAGGGGAAGAGGGTGGGGGGGACAGTTAGTCAGTGGCCAACAACAAATCTACTTTCCTTCACTTTTAAAAGAACAAGGTGAAAACAAATACAAGAATTCTCCATGTTGCTTTCCCCTGCTCTGTGTGTTGTGTGTTCAGATCAGTGTAGATAAAGAGGAGGAGAGTAAAGCTCTAGACTACTGCCATGCTCGCCCTCTACCATCTAAACCACATGTTCTTTTTGATCAGGCAGTTATGGAGGGCCTACCCTCAGAGTCACTGCTGTGGTGGTCCTCGTTGGTTTGGCGGGTCTGTCTGTTCTCTCCCGGGTCTGGGTGTGGCAGCCTGTTGCTGTGTCCAGCCACCTTATACTCCTACACAGAGACAGAGAGTTACACACACACACCTGACAGACACAGGCCTACACCTTAACACACATGGGTACACATATTTGAATGTTGCGGCAATAAAAACAGGTCTGAAGAGAGCATTTAACATTATCTCTGTGTGTGTGCGTGCGTGAGTGAGTTGAACAGCACTATTTCTGGCTGAGCAGGGTGATGTTTCTCATATCAGCCAGTGTTTTAAAGCAGGAAATAATAGAGGGATGAGGAGGAGAGAACTGTGTTGTTTATAGACCTGAGGAGAGGAAGAGAGGATGGTGGAGGGGTGAAAGACATAAGGACTATCCTCTATGATGGCACCAAATGCTCCACAACAATGACATTGTCACTGCTGAAGAATGGACTCGTCTTGGAGCTTTTGGTGCCATTGTGGAGTCCATGAAAAGTCTACATTTCAAACACACTTGGCCGAACACTATCTATGGCTCTGGAGAGAAGAGGAGGAGGGAGAGAGAGACGGCAGAGAGGAGGGGGAGAGGAGGGGAGAGGTGTGTTACAGTGGACAAAGGAGAAAGGTGAGTCATCCCCATGGTGTTTATAAGAACACTTTTGTAAGTTTACAGCAGCTGTTGTTCCTGCTTGAGGACATGGCTGATACTTTCTCAGTGTGTGTGTAGCTGAGACATTCTCCAGTCTATAACAGCCACTGTGAGACCACGCATCCCTGTAACCCTAAACCTGGCCCTGAACCCACCCCCGACCCTAAGCCTGCCAGCCTGTGTGTGTGTGTGACAGGAGAGAGTGACTTTAGACAATGGCTTACCATCCTGGCAGTGCTGTCTTTCTCTCGCTCCCTCACTCTTCCGCCCGGCCCATGACTCCACAGCAGCTGCTGTGCATCGTGGATGGCCTGGGTCACCACATCCCCCTCTCCCAGGAAACCTGTAGAGAGAGAGGAGGAGAGAGAAAGAGAGAAAATTAGGGGGGGAAAAAAACAGGTACAAATTGGTCATTAGAAGCTCAAATGGACAGTGCACCGACAAAGTGTTGCAAATGTCAATATAAAAGTGAGTCAAGGTATCAGAGTACACCTATTGCATCAGAGGGGATGGGGATGGTAGCGCACAAGCCCTGAAGTCAAAGGAGGAACAGGTTCTTTCACACACCACACACACAGTCAGGGTGTTGACATGCCTGAATTTGAGGAATGGCATGAGTGGAGGTAGGTATGTGTGTGTGTGTGTGTGTGTGTGTAAACATTCAGTTTATTAGGTACACCATCTAGTACTGGGTCGGATCCCCCCCCTTTGCCTCCAGAACAACCTGAATTCTCCGGGGTATGGATTCTACAGGGTGTGGCGTTCAAACATTGCTCAATTGGTGTCAAGGGACCTAACGTGTGCCAGGCAGGATGGGACCATAGACTCATGCTGCTTACGCCAAATCCTGACTCAGGATCATCAGCATGACGCAACAGGAACCGGGATTCGTTGGACCAGGCAATGTTTTTCCACTCCTCAATTGTCCAGTTTTGGTGATCATGTTCCCACTGGAGCCGCTTCTTCTTGTTTTTAGCTGATTGGAGAGGAACCTGGTGTGGTCGTCTCCTGCAATAGCCCATCCGTGACAAGGATCGACGAGTTGTGCATTCCGAGATGCCGTTCTGCACACCACTGTTGTACTGCGCCGTTATTTGTCTGTTTGTGGCCCACCTGTTAGCTTGCACAATTCTTGCTATTCTCTTTCGACCTCCCTCATTAACGAGCTGTTTTCGCCCACAGGACTGCCCATGACTGGATGTTTTTTGTTCATCACACCATTCTCAGTAAACCCTAGACATTGTTGTGCGTGAAAAGCCCAGAGGTCGGCCATTGCTGAGATACTGGAACCGGCGCGCCTGTCATCGATGATCATACCACACTCAGTCGCTTAGGTCACTCGTTTTGCCCATTGTAATGTTCAATCGAACAGTAACTGAAGGCCTCGATGCCTGCTTTATATAACAAGCCACGGCCTTGTGACTTCCTGTCTGTAGGAGCGAACCATTTGTGTAGCATATTAATGTACCTAATAGACTAGCTGGCCGGTGTGTGTGTGTGTGTGTGTGTGTGTGTGTGTGTGTGTGTGTGTGTGTGTGTATGTGTACGTACGTGTGTGTGCGTGTAGACTGACCCAGGTTAAGTGCAGGTCGTGAAGGGCTGTCTCTATGGTTGTCCCTGGGTCTGTACCCCCCCTGCAGAGTCAGCGAGCCCAGCTCAAAGGCCTGCGGGCTGGGGCTCTTCCCCATGTCCATCCCCTTGGGCTTGGAGGTCAGGTTCAGAGGCTGGCTGGCTTCCTAAGGGGATGAAAGACAGAAGAGTAGACAATTAGCAGTGTGTCAGCCCAACACAAAAAAACACATTCAGAATACACTGCTTACTTAAGTCAATATAAAACACACACACACAACTTTAAATTCTCATCAAAGTCAATATAACAAACACACCCAGGTATGGGGTGGGTGTGTATGTTAGGGTTATGAATGACATATTTGGTGTGTCACGGCAGATCTTTCCTTTCACACCGCTGTAGTGTTTCTTTAGTCTGTCTGTTCTTTCTTTTGTTTAGTGATTGTCTAGTGATTTACATGATGCCCTTTTCCACTTGTGCAACAGTGCAGACAGAGCATGACTGCATTGTGCACGCAAAGGCACACACACACACATACACACACAACTGTGAATGGGGTGTGGTGTATTTGTTAAGTTGTTCACTGTCCCAGATACCAGAAACATGCATTGTTAATTTGGAGTGCATTGTTTTGACAGCATTTTCAAAGATCTCCCAGCCTGTATCTGTAGTGTTAAGAGAGCTGGCTTCCTAGGTACATACAGTACATACCTCAGGCCTCAACCACCAACATGACATGCTATCCAAATACAAATATCCATGTACTATGTACTATAGTGCTGTATTAGGATTGTAACCTGTGCAATGTTTGCAGCTGTTATTTTCAGAGAGGTATAAAGCACAGAAAACCTGTCTTTATTGACACTTAGCATTTACACCATTTGGTTACTTTCCAATTCAACTTATTTTATTCCATCTGGAAAATAACAGGTGCAAAGAGAGAATCTGGCCAAAGGTCTTACTCTACCATATAGTTTAGTAATGGATGAAAAGCACTACCTGACGGAAGGTACCACTGGGCCTTTTCACAGGGGTGGAGCGAGAGTTCTGCAGCAGCTGCATGGGATAGTCCACTGCAAAATAAAAAGGGTGGAGATGAAAGCTTCACAATCCCTGTCTGAAGGGAACAGAATCAATAACATCCAAACAACGTTTAGACATTATCTGTACTATCATCATGCTGACTGCACCACAGATTGAAGGGTATGAGCAGGGAAAATGGGGGTTTGACTGAGAAGGTTACTGACCACAATACAATTTGAAAGGGACTACTGCTCTTTTTCTTGCAACTTACACAGTACATAGCAACAAGACAAACAAAACCGAGGAGCTAAATTGACCATTGTTTTGTTGTTTCAGATTGACATTTATGATACATTAAAAGTCTGCAGCGATCACTTGATGTCAGCATGTTACTTATTTGTTTTCATAGTGTATGAGAGGATTGAGTGTTTATAATGAACTACTGAGTAATCTAAACCATGTCACAGCCCACCAATGGGCCCCAACCAACCCTCATTTTTGGGAAGCATTGCAGTGGGGCCTTGGTCTGTGGAATTCCAGGTAAAAATACATATCTGCTTCAGTCTACCCTAGCTTCACACCACCTGACCTCCAAGACAGAGAAAAACACTGCCTCACAGATCAATGAGGTTCACAACGACCATCTGGACCCCTATTCACTGCATCCTCCCAGGCCTTTGGAAAGCCAGCAGGCATTGTAAGGCTGCTGAGGTATTCTTGTCAGTGCAGTGTTATGCGCTCAGTGAGGTGAGGCTACATTCAGGGGCAGACGTGTGTTTCTTACTGTTCATACCGAGAGGCTGCAAGGCTCCTAGAAACGCTCTGAGTTCAAGGAAGTCTTATAGAAGCCTTTTCTCCATATTTCTATGAGTGGAGCAATGCTCTACCCAGACAGAGGTCTATATTATTCATCTCTCCATTTCTGCTGCAGTGATCTGTATTTATACCGCACTAGACCTTGAGTTGAAGTATACAGGTCCATTTACAGTACTATAAAAGGTATTATTTATATGATAAAGCTTACAGAAAAACATACAGGAGATATTGCTGAAAGCACTGAGCTGTCGGCATGGTGACAACATGGTAACTCACCTGGCTCGAAGGGGATTGGCTAAGAGAGGTTGGTGAGCAGTGTGACTCACCTGGCTTGCAGGGGATTGGCTGCAGAGGCATGGTCATCTGGGTGTCGGAAGTGACAGGGAGTTGCTGGGTGTTGGGATGGAAGGCTGGGATCATCACGTAGGGCATGTTCACCTGCTGAGACCAGGTCAGACAGAGGGCACAAGGTCAGTCACACTCAGAGTTACCCCAAAGTTACTTCTAAATTCTGTTATGAAAATAGCATGTCATTTATAGAGGTCTCGTCTCACCTGGATCTGCTGCTGAAGCAGGTTGATTTTGTGCTGCTGCTGGATCAACTGCTGCTGCTGTTTGGCAATCTGGAATAAACCACACACACATTAACAACATAAAGCTTAGTCCAGGTACACTCAGGTTATGGTCAATGTTAGGGTTTGGGGTCAGAGTGAGTGTGAGTTGTGTTAGGGGTCAGAGGTCAGGATCACCTGTTCCTGCTGCTGTCTGGCCAGCTCCATCTGCTGCTGTTGTTTCTCCAGCAGCAAGGCGGCCATGTTCCTCTGCTCAGAGTGGGCTCCCAGCAGCTGCTCCCTCAGACCACCCAGCTGGTTGATCATCAACAACAACTGCAGCTCCTTCTCTGCCAGAGACTCTGGAGTGCCTGGGAAGGAGGGAGAACAAGAAAGAGAGAGAACGAGAGAGATGAGTACAAACAGGATTATACATAGAGAGGCAATTAGATATAGGAGGCAGACAGGCAGGCAAGCAGAGACTGACAGACAGGTGGAGAGACAGTTAAGACAAAGCGCTGATGGGTGAGTCAGGGGTGAGAGGTAAAGGTCAGGGGTTAGGGGTAAAGGGGTGAGAGCTCACCTTTCAGGTGGTTGCCTCCCAGGGGGCTTTTGTCCAGAAGTTTATCCCTCCAGTCCACACTCAGAAGCTTCTCTATGGTGGGCATGACTGCCAACAGGACACAGGACAAAGATGTGTTACTTGTTGTCCAGCCGCCATATTGTATGAACAAACGGAATTAGATTGTGTGTGAATCAACGCAGTAGTTCATATTTCAAGGTCTGCTACTTTGTAAGGATTTCAATAGGAAGGTACTTTGTGTGACTTCTCTTAAAAAAGAAAAACAGCCAAGGGAAATTCATTGCAATTCTGTAGCCAACGAATAGGAGCACAAACTTGAGCACACTGAGAGCTAAGGCAAACTCCTCTAGCCTCCTCAGATTCTAAATGGGATTCATTGTAAAAAATCTCTACATCTTCACATTCACCTCTATCAATGTACAGGAGAGATCACCATAGAGCAAAGGGATGATCAGAAACAGATTACACTGAGGAGCAGACGAGGTGTAGGTGTACCATACCTTCGCTGACAGTGGGGTGCATGTGTCCCTCTGGTCGGTGGTTGTACCCCCTGCTGCCCCCCTTCATCCCCACAGGACTCTGTCTGAGAAGCTGTTCCTTACCAGGAGAGCCCTCCTACCAAGGACAGGGGAAAACATTGTTAGATCACAATCATATAGCTAACAAACTGTAGCTAGTTTGCCTGTGATAAACATAGTACAACCAGATCTACACAAGTGCCTATAGGCAAGGACTAGTGGGATTGGGAAGCAGACCTGGATAAGCTTTAAAATATTGTTTAAACAAAAAAATGGGAGAAGTTTATTACGGAGGGTGAGCGGGAGAGGGGAGGAGTCAGCTGTCTAGACTCCAGTCGTTCCCCTGGCTGATGTCCTGACCAATCACAGGCAGGGGAGGAGAGCAGCTCTGCCTTGGCGTGGGCCCCTCCCCCTTCTCCTCCAGACTCCTCCAACTTCACGCCGACGCCCACCATGCTGACATCACCGTTGGCATGGAGATGCAGCGCTGGGGGACTTTGCTCCACCATTCTGGAAGGAAAAGGGAAAAGAGAGAGCGAAATAGAGGGGGCGGGGGGGAGAGAGAATAACCATACAGGTGAATAGATAGTCCATGGGAACATGTAGGGGGAAAGCAACGCAAATGCTGTTCTGCCCTCATGCCTCTAGCCTTACCAGAGTGATCGCACAACAGCACGCACTCCCACTAACTGAGTGTCTCTATGACCGCCCAACTTTGAATTTTACAGCACGTCTGGAGCTGACCACACACACTAGTGGTGTGCGGCTCAGCAGTTTGTTCACCGCACCTGACCGCAATTGCTAATAACCCATCCGCAACTGCCCGACTATATGTGATAAAGTGAAAATCAGAGGCCTGCACCCGACCCTAACCCGCAAATATAGAAAATGCGCTATAGGCTACAGTCAAAGACTGCAGAATTATTTTTTGACAGGGGGTGCAGGATTTTTTGTTGTTGTTGCCTGATATACATATGTTTCTGCTTATAGTTTCCAACATTTTGGTAGGCTATTTGCAGTGGCGACCCGTCATTTTGAGCCCCACATGTTATTTTGGCATTACTACGTGTCACATATCAGTTTGCAAACAATGTAAAAAAATTAAATAATCATTGAGTTAATAAAGCTGCATACAAACATGGTCTCTTTTTTGCTTTCTTGAGTAAGGCAGCTCCAAAACGCAGGTGTTTCAGCCTAGCTCAGTGCTTTCTGTGGTGGTGGTGGTGGGGCAGCCAGTGGAAAATACGGAGCATAGGTGTTGGTAATATTCTCTAGTTGCACCGGGATTGGCTCAGTGTTCTGTCACTCATGGGGACACTACGTCACTGCCAAGTCTAAGGGTAGAGCTACAAAATTCAAGCCCCTTGGGTGCTGCCATAGAGTTACATTAGAAGTGCCCATCCAAGAAGGCTCAAGGTCATTGGCCATAGATAAAATGACATCATATCACGTTATATCTACAGTAGCTTTGATTGAACTGATCATGTCAACATCATACTTTCAAAATCTTAGCTAGCAGTCATCATCATGAATCAAGTCGACAATCTACTGGCAAATCCTTTTTAATCCTTGTCATATGAAGATAAATAATAGATCAAACATATCTGTGCTCATCCACAATTGGACATAAACATTACACAACAAGTTGGAAAAGCGCAAATTCAACAATGAGTGGTTTGGCAGGAATCAGTGGCTAACTGCAAGCATTGCAAAGCATTCACTAGCCTGCTATTCAGTGGAGTGGCTGTGTGGTCACAGGTCTGAGATTAAGAGTCTATTTTCCAAGCTTAAAATGATAAACATTCAACATTGGCCATGCTGTCAATGAAGCATGATTTGTGCAGCGCTCAAAACAACTTAACTCGGAACTGCGAAATCTGACTTCAGTGAGTTCAAGAAAACTGGGAACTCGGGAACAAACTAGCTCCGACTGGGGAAATACGTTTTGAACGTCATCCAACTCGGAATTGTAAATCCGGAACTCTGGCCTATTTCTAGAGCTACGACCTGAAGATAACTGACGTCATCATGATTCGACCTTGTTTTTTTCAGAGTTCCCAGTTGACTTGAAAGCACCATAAATCCAGAGAATGCCAGACTATGACCAAATTTGCCCACGAAGGACAGCCGCACCACCTTCCTGTTCAAGTGAGCACAGCACAACAAGTTGAGTCTAAAAATGTATTGTATGCTGCTGCCTAAATGATGTAATATGCCAGGGAGATATGTATACTGTAGCTAAGAAAGTAATACTAAGTGTATGTTGTGTAGTAAGCTGTTAGTAGCCCATGTGCCTCACCCTAATAATTTGGTCTATTTTCCCCTCTTAATTTCGCCTACTGTTCTGACTTGGTGGTACACATGTAGCCTATAACCTGTTTTAGAGATGTAATCATCAAATATTGTAAGAGCTTTCATTGTCTGCTTATATGCCCCCTTTACTTATCCTACGGTTCTGACTTGGGGTACAGGGAGAACACTGCTTGTCGTCCCCTTATGTCATAGTTTGTACATCTCAATTGTCAGTAAAACCACATTTGTTTAAGCAAGTCAGCCATATCAGCTATGTTTTTTTAAAGGCTGTAAATGAGGCTGAATGAACTGTTTCGCTGCCAGACAAGGCTCCGCTGATAGCCAGGTGTAGGAGTGGTAAGGTGTTGGAACTGCTGTTGGGACAGCTTTATGTAGGCCCTAACAGTTTGTGGGTACCATTTGTCACGTTATAGTGCAATTAATGTATTGTTTAGTGTTGTGTTGTGTAGTGGCTTTGCTGGCACGCATCCCACATTTTTCTGTTTTGTTTGCCCCACCAAGATTTACATGCTAAAACTGCCACTGGTTATTTGTTAGTCAACTTGTCTATAATTAGATACATGTAGCTTCTCTTTTGTCATTATGTTGCCCTAGAAGACTATAAATAACTCTTGCTCAACAGACTAATGTAATAGATCGATAGAATGATGGCTTCAATCAGGTTGACATTGGTAAAGTTCTCTCTGTCATCTTTCGTCGAGCAAAGACGTTTAGGGACTGTGGAGAAAATGAAAGATTTTCAGTGCAAAATGTCCAAATTACATCAGTTTGACCGGTTGTAAGGAAAAAGAAAAGCTGTGAAAACTACCCAACGTTTTTCTGATAATATTTCAGTTCGGCTTCGATGCATATTTGATGTGGTTGAAATACTATCAGCTTTTATGATGAAGACAGCACCTCTACAGATGGTATCTAACTGAGCATTGCAGAAAGAAAGAAATTATTTCTCCACTCCTGTTCCCAAGTCCAAATATTGCCTACATTTGGTGTACCATTTTACTGCAAGAAATGCTTAATTCTGCAGGAGTTTTATTAAGCCTATAGCCCTATTTGCACCGGACTAGTATTACTAGAGAACGTTGGTTATGTATTTATTATCCCAGAATGTCAGTTATTCCAGAGGACGATTCTGACTGGATTAGTTTTTTTCCAAACCGTGAGCGACACCTGTCAAACTCAGACATTTCTCTCAAAACACAGGGATGTCGATTCGCACGGGACTAATATTATCAGAGGATTTTGGAGTTTGACAAAAAAAACAGTAGGTTATTCTGGTTAGTCAATGTCCAGATTTCAGTTTCGATTTAACCGATCTAAACAGTAGGCTACAGTTTGTTCCCTTGACATGCCATAGGCCTATTTTAAGTCCCGTCTTGTGACTGTCGAATTTGTATAAAGCCTCACAATCATCACACATAACATAGACGGCAGTGATATCATCCTCTTTTACCACTTCACCAAATCTTTCCCAAACATTACTTTTCTGGCCCTCCCTTCTCTTTATGTTCAACTCTCCTTTCGCAGATTTTTCTTATTGAATTAAACTTAGACAATGTCCTTTTTGACTCCGTGGATTGATGTTAACTTTAGGCTTATGCAGTAATACCAGATAGCCTAAATAATGAACTTAGAACCTCAATGTATCCTATATAAATTGCACAATAATTATATATTTATTGCATTAAGGTATTGTTCCTCTTTATTCAACCCGAACACAATATTGAATTACCCTAAAATTACCCACTATTTCACACACACCACGACCAACTTTGTCTGTAAGAAAAAACCTACTCTGTGTAATCAAGACAAAGAAAAGTAAATGAGACCTTTCCAGGTGTGACTGTATCTCTGGGTCTCTGAGCTTTGGGTGTGTGTGTATAGAAACCATTGCTTTGCGTAGGGAACAAAGGACATACTGTGAATATCACACACACTTCAACTGTACCTTTAGCTTGAAAACCTAACTTCTAGTCTCAGGGAAAGTTAACCATCATGACAAGGCGAAGACTCTGCACATCACACACACACACGAACAGAAAGATACAGAGAGATGGAGAGAGATGGAATTAAGGACAGGTTGAGAGAGCAGAGAGAGAGAGGCTGAACCTTAATGAACTCTCCGACTTTAGATGTGTTTTTTCCCACCTCCGCTGCAGGAGGAAATAAAAGCACGCCAGACATGAGAACAAAACAAACAGAACACACAGGGCGAAAAGTGCACATATATATAAAGGGAGAGAAAAAAGCCATTGTTAGACGGGGAGAACAAAGGAAGCCGGGACAATGAGCGAGACGGACAAAAGCCGCGGGCCGCAGGAAACAGCGCAGATAACAATGCCTGCGGAATGTGCCGACGGACTCGGGGAACGGGGGAAAATGCGGAGCGCCACCATTCTGCCGAGCGATTAGAGTACCTCCCCCCGTTCCCCCTTTCATATTCTGTCTCTACACAAAGCCACCTGCCTGCCAAAGGCCAAGGCTCTAAACCTGTGTGTATGAGTGAGTGAGTTGAGAACCAATACATTCACCATAACCTTTAACTTTTTTAATGTGCTGGGGGGTACTCTAATCGTAGAGCATAGAGGGAAAGTGAATACCTTGTCAGTTGCACAACTGAATGCATTCAGTGTGTCTTCAGCATTTAACCCAACCCCTCTGAATCGGGGCAGTTGTTGTTGGGAGTTAACTGGGGGCAGAACAGCAGATTTTTCCACCTTGCCAGCTCAGGGATTCAAACCAGCGATCCTTCGGTTACTGGCCAAACACTCTTCACCTCTAGGCTATAGAGGATTGGCAAAATTGCCTGTGGCAACAACCTTCAGAATCCACTCAAATCCCTTTCCTCCACACACCTCAAGCCTTTCGTCTTCATCTCAAACACTCTGTTCATTTGACTGTTCCTAATGTTTAAGGAGTGATGATGTTTCCCTGTGGGGGGTGTTGGTGGCAGTCAGCATCCTGCTGTGGAGCACAGGAATGTATTCCTGGTCTTCCGAACAGCATTCCCATCTGCGTTCAAAAGTGGCTGGCTTATAGAGCTGATACAGGTGGCTTTAGACTGCCACCCATGTGTGCGCGCGAGTGTGTCACCGCTCTGCCTGTGTGCCCAACACAAAGGCATGCCCAGAATTTGAGTCACAGACCTGCTGACAGCCTGGTATGCATTAAGGTTTGTGTGTTTTCTGGGGTTGGGGTCCGGCACATCTAATCTTAGAGTTAAACAATGCCGTAGTGTCACAGCTCAGACAATGCTTGGGCTCGCCTCACCTCAGCTTATCAGTGCTCTCAACACAAATCTAGTTAAATGTACACCGTCCATGTTTACATCAAACTGCATCCATGCGGAACTTGTGTGCATGTGGGTTTGGGAATTGTAAAGTGTGATTTCAATGTTAAATAAACGCTTACACAGTTTAGCGGATGTTATAGCGGGTGCAGCAAAAGTATTGTGTTACTAGCTCCTAACAATGAAGTAAAAATGCAAACAGATCATCAAATGATAATCCAATTAAAAAAAAACAAGAACTCATGAATGTCAGGAAAAATCAAGTTAACAACCCAAATAACACTATCAGTAATCCAAATGCAATCTATGCGTATATACACTAAAAATATATACTAAGAATGATATGTACAGCAGTAGATACTTCGCAGTAGAATCTCTCACTTAGAGATGGCTATTCAACAGTCTGATGGCCTGGAGATAGAAGCTGTTTTTCAGTCTTTCGAGTCCCAGCTTTGATGCACCTGTACGGTCTCTTTCTGCTAGATGGTAGCAGAGTGAACAGACCGTGACTTGGGTGGCTGAGGTCCTTAAATGATCTGTTGGCCTTCCTTTGACACGAGTGCTGTAAGTGTCCTGGAGGGAAAGCAGCGTGCTCCCGGTGACCGCACCACACTCTGGAGAGCCATTCAGTTTATGGCAGCGCAGGTGCCGTACCAGGCGGTGATGCAGCCAGACAGAATGCTCTCAATGGTGCATCTATAGCAGTTTATCAGGGTCTTAGGGGCCATGATGAATTTATTCAGCTGCCTGAGGTTGTAGAGGCGCTGTTGCGCCTTCTTCACCACGGTGTCGGTTTGGTGGGACCATTTCAGGTCCTCCCTCCTGTCTTCGGTTGTCCACAATCAGCTCCTTAGTTTTTTTTACGTTAAGGGAGAGGTTATTTTCCTGGCACCACTCCTCCAGGGCTCGAACCTCCTCCCTGTAAGCCATCTCGTTGTTGTTGGTAATCAGGCCTACCACTGTTGTGTCGTCAGCAAACCTGATGATTGAGTTGGAGTTGTGCGTAGCCATGCAGTCATGGGAGTACAGGAAATGCAAACAGAGAGTACAGGAGGGGGACATAAACACCTGGGGGGCCCCACATGTTGAGGGTCAGCGTGGCAAAGGTGTTGTTTCCTACCCATACACCCACCTGGGGTCGGCCCGTGAGGAAGTCAAGGACCCAGTTGCACAGGGAGGGGTTCAGACCCAGGGCCCTGAGCTTAGTGACAAGCTTGCAGGGCACTATGGGGTTGAAAGCAGAGCTGTAGTTGACGAACAGCATTCTCACATAAGTATTCCTCAATGTCCCAGTGGGATAGGGCGATGTGCAGTGAAACAGCAATTGCAAATTGTAGTGGGTCTGGGGTGTTGGGCAAGGTGGAGGTGATACGGTCCTTGACCAGCCTCTCAAAGCACTTCATGATGACAGAGGTGTGCCACAGGGCGATAGTCATTTAGTTCAGTTACCTTAGCTTGATTGGACATCTTGAAGCAAGTAAATATGCAATAGGCTGAATATGCAACAGGGTTAGAGAGTAGTGTCTGATTGTGGCCTAATAGACCACCTAGAACTCTGGGTTGGTTTAACATGCTTCTCTTTATGAGACCATGCAGGTCAAACCTGTAACACACATTCAAATTATTATTATTGTAGGACACAGCAGTTGAGCTGACCACAGCCGGTCATAACACAGCATACCTTTAGGACTGCCTGCCGTACCATAGACCTGACCACAGATACACTGTATATACAAAAGTATGTGGACACCCATTCAAATTAGTGGATTCGGCTATTTCAGCCACACCCGTTGCTGACAGGTGTATAAAAATCGAGCACACAGCCATGCAATCTCCATAGACAAACACTGGCAGTAGAATGGCCTTACTGAAGAGCTCAGTGACTTTCAACGTGGCACCGTCAGGATGCCACCTTACCAACAAGTCAGTTTGTCAAATTTCTGCCCTGCTAGAGCTGCCCCGGTCAACTGTACATGCTGTTATTGTGAAGTGGAAATGTCTAGGAGCAACAACGGCTCAGCCGCGAAGTGGTAGGCCACACAAGCTCACAGAACAGGACCACCGAGTACTGAATCGCGTAGCGCGTAAAAATCATTGCAACACTCACTACCAAGTTCCAAACTACCTCTGGAAGCAACGTCAGCACAATAACTGTCATGAAATGGGTTCCCATGGCCGAGCAGCCACACACAAGCCTAAGATCACCATGCGCAATACTAAGTGTCAGCTGGAGTGGTGTAAAGCTCGCCGCCATTGGACTCTGGAGCAGTGGAAATGCATTCTCTGGCATGATGAATCACGCTTAACCATCTGGCAGTCTGTCGGACGAATCTGGGTTTGGCGGAGGCCAGGAGAAGGCTACCTGCCCCAATGCATAGTGCCAACTGTGAAGTTTGGTGGAGGAGGAATAATGGTCTGGAGCTGTTTTTCATGGTTTGGGCTAGGCCCCTTAGTTCCAGTGAAGGGAAATCTTAATGCTGCAGCTTACAATGACATTGTAGATTATTCTGTGCTTCCACCTTTGTGGCAACAGTTTGGGGAAGGCCCTTTCCTGTTTCAGCATGACAATGCCCCTGTGCACAAAGCGAGGTCCATACAGAAATGCTTTGTTGAGGTCGGTGTGGAAGAACTTGACTGGCCTGCACAGAGCCCTGACCTCAACCCCATCGAACACCTTTGGGATGAATTGGAACGCCGACTGTGAGCCAGGCCTAATCACCCCACATCGGTGCCCGACCTCACTAATGCTCTTGTGGCTGAATGGAAGCAAGTCCCCGCAGCAATGTTCCAACATCTAGTGGAGATCTATGAGCCTCACCACAGTCCTATATGTAAGACTCCTGGTAAATATAGCGGCTTGGGACTGTCATGACATCATGTACTAAACTAAAGCATGCATTTATCCATAGCAATTAAAAACAATTTCATTGAAGTGGGACTGGAAAACTGTATTGCACGTAAACAGTTTGCACTTATCGAAAATACTTTTCCAAGACTGTTACAGTCTAGTTCAAACGGAATGGAAACTCGGAGACAGGTGAAAGCGAGTTCATATACATTGCCTTCACCAATCCAGTCATGTTCAGATCAGTGATTACGTCTAAGAAAGGAGGGAGGCAGGATAAGATTAGCACTGAGTCTTTGAGCTCCGACACCTCTGAAATCATACACTTCCCACGACACACTAAACAGCCGACAAAAGCTTCAGTTACCCAACATGTTGTAACGTGCAAACCAAACATCTCACCCCAGGGCATCTGCAATGCCAATGTCTTCTGTTGTTCTCTCTTTCTTTCTTTCTTTCTTTCTCTCTCTCCCTCCCTCCCTCCCTCCCTGACAGGAGCGGTTAGTTTGCCCAGCACTGTCTTTGTTGTTTTCCAAACATGGCCTGAAGGGGACTAGTAGAGAGAGAGAGAGAGAGCGAGAGCGACAGAGAGAGAGAGAGATGAGCCAGGAGCCAGTTCCATTCCAGCACACGGCGGCTGATCAAGTGGCTGAATTATTTTACTAAACAAATAAAAACTCTGCCATCGTGAACTCTGAGACTGACAAATCTAAAGACAGAAGCTCTGTATGGGCTCCTTGGGGCAGAGAGAGACACAAACACAGACAGAACTGACTTGACACACTCATCCCCTGGTGGAAGAATTGTTTAATGTTGTGTTAAGGTGCCCGAGCCATTAAAAACCTATGGCTGGATTCAATCAATCCTGCTTTAGGAATGTTTAAATGCTCTGGCAAAGTTAGCATGTTTACATGCAGTTGTCCGCCAGCCGAGAGTGGTTGATTCCCTTATGCCCAGAGGGCTGGTATAGTGGCAGGTGAGGCTGGCGATGGCAACATTGAAGCCTGATCAGTGGCTGGGACAGAACCCTTGTAAAGTAACATGTGCACTATAGTACAGGTTCAGATGCTTAGTGGGACTCTAGTACCATGGTCCTCCCTGGGGGAATTAAGTTAGATGCCCTGTAAAGCCCCACTGCAGCCATTCCCTCTGCCTAATGCTTAATAACACTTTATTACACAATCCTAGCTCAGCTGGTATTACTGCTTTGCCAAGAGTCTGCAAAGCTGTCTACCGTACCTGCTATTTCAACCTCTAAATGCCCAGCTATGAAAAGCCAAGTGACATTTACTCCTGACGTACTGACCTGTTGCAACCTCTACAACCACTGTGATTATTATTTGACCCTGCTGGTCATCTATGAACGTTTGAACATCTTGGAGAAAAATCTGGCCTTAATGGCCATGTACTGTTATAATTTCCACCCGGCACAGCCAGAAGGGGACTGGCCACCCCTCAGAGTCTGGTTCCTCTCTAGGTTTCTTCCTAGCCACCGTGCTTCTACATCTGCATTGCTAGCTGTTTGGGGTTTTAGGCTGGGTTACTGTATAGCACTTTGTGACATCTGCTGATGTAAAAGGGCTTTATAAATACAATTTCATTGATTGATTGATTCGATCGATCAAGGCAAAGGGTGGCTATTTGAAGAATCTCAAATATAAAATATATTATGATTGTTTAACACTTTTTTGGTTACTACATGATTCCATGTGTTATTTCATAGTTTTGATGTCTTCACTATTATTCTACAATTTAGAAAATAGTAACAAATAAAGAAAAACAATTGAATGAGTGGGTGTTCTAAAACTTTTGAGCGGTAGTGTGTATATTTCCTGATCTTTCTTATATGTCCTAGATATAGGACAGACACTTCAGAACCTTATCATCCTCCCCCCCCAAGGCTTCAACTTTTAGAGTTAACGACAACTATGGAGAAACAAGCAGTCGGTCACTCCTCATTTAGGACCCCATCAGAGAGAGAGAAGCAGAGAGGAAGGGGGAGAGAAGGAGAAAGTAAGGTAAGGGAGAGATACCTCTTTGGTGTGGTGAGTGTGGAGGTCCCCAGACCCAGAGGACCCCTCCACAGTAGAGCACTGGTGATGCTGAAACACGTCATGTTCTCTTCAGGCACACACAGGACAGCCGTCTAACGCTCTCGCTCTCCCTCTCAGGACAGCCCAAAGCCACTCTGTAGTCTCAACTCTTTCTATGTTCCTCTTTCCTTTCAACTCTCTAACTCTTTCTCCCTCCCGGTCTCTCTATATCCCTCTTTCTAACTATCTCCCTCTATGCCTCCTCCCTCTGTGTGTTCATGTATACCTCCCATTGTCGTGACAAAGAGACTCTTTTTGGCATCTTTGAGCTAAACAATCCACTAATTTGCATAATATGTGTTTTGCACCCGGTCACCCTATCTTGAACATTAATATGTGATAATCAAATAGTTGGACCCACAGGTGTGATCCAGGTGTGTGATACTGCGCTGGGATGTCCAGTAACACCTAACAATGTCACCTTTATGCATTACTTGCGTTTCTTGGCCACCTGCCTGAAATGGGGACACCACAGAAGAAGGAAAGAAAGGAATATCACACATTCAAATATAGCACAGGAGCTGGACTAGAAACAGCGTGTCAATGAACATAAAGCATATGTGTTCACCGTTTTCTGCTCCCAAGCATGATTTTCATTGATCTGGTGATCAACGTGAGTTTTGATCGTGATGGTCTTCATCAGAGCAACTTTTGTGTGATTATATGACTGTCGAGTCACAGAGTTTAGTAAGACGATATGGTTAATAGTAATATATGGTTGTATAACTCACTCAAATAAAGATCACGCTCGGCAGCAGCAAACAGCGGATGTACGGACATTCACTCTCCTTTCATTGGTGACACAAAATATTCCCTCTGCTTCTCTCCAGCCCACACAATGCAGCTGTGGATTCAACCCTGGTCCTGGGTACCCACTGAAGATGACCATCAATTAGGATCTGCCTCGTTAAAGGCCACCAATTAACTTTGAATCCCTCATTTTAGAGATTTTCTCCGAAATATACACAAACAAATGCCATCTCTTTAAGAATATTGACCAAGAATATGTCTAATAGTTCAACGTGGGCTAATTACCTGAGTTGAGATGAAGACCTGGATCCACAGTGGGTTCCTAGGACCATATCTCTCTCTCAGTCCCCCCTGAATCATAGACAGCCTCAGGCCCAGACCATATCTCCCTCTCAGTCCCCCCTGAATCATAGACAGCCTCAGGCCCAGACCATATCTCCCTCTCAGTCCCCCCTGAATCATAGACAGCCTCAGGCCCAGACCATATCTCCCTCTCAGTCCCCCCTGAATCATAGACAGCCTCAGGCCCAGACCATATCTCCCTCTCAGTCCCCCCTGAATCATAGACAGCCTCAGGCCCAGACCATATCTCCCTCTCAGTTACCCCCTGAATCATAGACAGCCTCAGGCCCAGACCATATCTCCCTCTCAGTCCCCCCTGAATCATAGACAGCCTCAGGCCCAGACCATATCTCTCTCTCAGTCCCCCCTGAATCATAGACAGCCTCAGGCCCAGACCATATCTCTCTCTCAGTCCCCCCTGAATCATAGACAGCCTCAGGCCCAGACCATATCTCCCTCTCAGTCCCCCCTGAATCATAGACAGCCTCAGGCCCAGACCATATCTCCCTCTCAGTCCCCCCTGAATCATAGACAGCCTCAGGCCCAGACCATATGTCAGATATTTAGTATACTAAGCCTTGTAGTGAGAGAATAACGTCAACACATACATTTGTCTGACATGATGAGCCCGACATGTGGCGGCTGCTATGTGTGCGTGTCTATATTTGATATGATATTTTATAGAGGCGGGGGGTTTGGCAAGACGACAGAAATTAAATCTGATACAGGTGTTGCAGATGGCATGGTTGTTTCTCTTAGTGTTATGCCGGCGTACAACGTTTCTCTCGCTCTCTCTCTCACGCACGCACTTGCTTGCTTTCCTTCTCTGAATGGGTCTGATGCAGGTTTTTTGTGTTGTGTTGCTGACTACGTCTCATTAGGAACTGAGCTCTCAGGGCCACACACACAAAAGCTTCCCTTCCCTCGCTCTCCTCTTCCTCTCTGTTTTTCTGTTCTTTTGGCCTTTTGATGTCAAGAGTGCCGATCCCAGGGGGCTACACTCTGGCCACAGAATACACTCACACACAGACAAGAGACTCATTCACTTTCTCACACACACACACACACACACACACACACACACACACACACACACACACTGCGGTGAGGAGTTGTAAAAGCATGATAAGGGCAGAGGAGAGGTAGTCAAGGTTGAATCAGTGTCGTTTTTCTCTGTGGTTGATGGCCAGATCTCACCACACAAAGACCAGTGTTGGGAGCTCCAGGATACACTGATAATAATCACTATTTTTCTCAGCTTTTTCCGTGTGGAGCACAGGTACAGCCCCAAGGCATCCCCCTCCGTCTCACCACATACATACACACACACAACTAATTCAAATTACTTAGTAGTATATTCCACTTAACTTCAACATCTAAAACACACTGTTGCCAATGTCACATGTTCACCTTGTTATTTATCTAAACCTATACAGTTTGAGGGCTCTACTCTCCTGTTCTCTCTCTGCTTTCCTTGTGTCCTCTCTCCCTCTGCTTTTGCTGTGTCCTCTCCTTCTCCCTGCTTTCTCTGTGTCCTCTGCTTTCCCTGCCCTCTCTCTCAGCTTTCTCTGTGTCCTCTGCTTTCCCTGCCCTCTCTCCCTGCTTTCTCTGTGTCCTCTGCTTTCCCTGCCCTCTCTCCCTGCTTTCTCTGTGTCCTCTGCTTTCCCTGCCCTCTCTCCCTGCTTTCTCTGTGTCCTCTGCTTTCCCTGCCCTCTCTCTCAGCTTTCTCTGTGTCCTCTCTCTCACTCTCTGCTTTCCCTGTGTTCTCCCTCTCTGAGGAGGCTTTCTAAATAAGATGTAAATGTATAAATAGGTTGATGACACAACTGCACTTTTCACAAAAAGAGAGAAAGGAGAGAAAATAAAAAAGAAGAGAAAGGAACTCTGGCTCTGGTGCAGCGGCTCCTTTCTTCTGCTTTTCAGAAACGCAGGTTAAAAAGCAGCCTTTTCATCCCTCTCTCTCATCCCTCTCTCTCTCATCTCTCTCCGACTTAGGAACAGGCAATGTATTGTGGTGGATAGCGAAAGGGTACTGTGGTATTTATCAGAAAAGAGAGGAGGAGGAAAGGAGAGGGATGAGGACAAAACATACTCCCAATAAAGAGAAAGAACAAGAGAAGGGGAAGAAAGGATGTGTATGAAGTGCCCCTTTCGCAGAAAGACCCCCCTCGCCCCCTCCTCCCTCAAAAGGGGAAGGCACACACAATGTGCTGTTTCCTTTAGCCCCGACACACTTTATATCCTAGCCCCATTCAGGACCTTTAGCCCCGACACACTTTATATCCTAGCCCCATTCAGGACCACTACTTTAGGGCACCCATGTGTGCACAGAGCATATGTGGCTGAGAGAGAGGATGTGTGTGTGTGCGTGTATAGATCCCTGTTTGCTGAGGGCCTTATAGACTGACAGGCCATGGCTCTAAGGAGTTGCCATGGAGATGTCTTTGTGCAGTAAGTTGCACAACAGGTGATTCTAAAGAAGGCTAGCTGAGCTGGTCTCAGTATTGAGAACTGCGGGAGGTGTGTGTGTGTGTGAGAGAGAGAGCGAGAGAGAGTGTGAGTGAGAGAGGAAGCGAGGGAGAAAGAGAGAGATTATACGAGGTGTTAGCTGTTTCAGGATCCAGCTTGGCCGAGAGTTCTTAACTAGCTCCTTTATACACAGATCATGTCTAAAATTGCTTGGGTTTACCGGGCCACACTGCTTTACACACTAACATGCATCTAACCTCACCGAAAGAGAGAGTGCATAAGCATCAGAGTTGATCATATCTTCAACTCCAAGTATTGTGAAATCTACTATAAAATATATATATATATATATATATATATATATATATATATACACATACACATACACATATACACACACACATACATACATACAGTGGGGGAAAAAAGTATTTAGTCAGCCACCAATTGTGCAAGTTCTCCCACTTTAAAAAGATGAGAGAGGCCTGTAATTTTCATCATAGGTACACGTCAACTATGACAGACAAATTGAGGAAAAAAATCCAGAAAATCACATTGTAGGATTTTTTATCAATTTATTTGCAAATTATGGTGGAAAATAAGTATTTGGTCACCTACAAACAAGCAAGATTTCTGGCTCTCACAGACCTGTAACTTCTTCTTTAAGAGGCTCCTCTGTCCTCCACTCGTTAACTGTATTAATGGCACCTGTTTGAACTTGTTATCAGTATAAAAGACACCTGTCCACAACCTCAAACAGTCACACTCCAAACTCCACTATGGCCAAGACCAAAGAGCTGTCAAAGGACACCAGAAACAAAATTGTAGACCTGTACCTGGCTGGGAAGACTGAATCTGCAATAGGTAAGCAGCTTGGTTTGAAGAAATCAACTGTGGGAGCAATTATTAGGAAATGGAAGACATACAAGACCACTGATAATCTCCCTCGATCTGGGGCTCCACGCAAGATCTCACCCCGTGGGATCAAAATGATCACAAGAACGGTGAGCAAAAATCCCAGAACCACACGGGGCGACCTAGTGAATGACCTGCAGAGAGCTGGGACCAAAGTAACAAAGCCTACCATCAGTAACACACTACGCCGCCAGGGACTCAAATCCTGCAGTGCCAGACGTGTCCCCCTGCTTAAGCCAGTACATGTCCAGGCCCGTCTGAAGTTTGCTAGAGTGCATTTGGATGATCCAGAAGAGGATTGGGAGAATGTCATATGGTCAGATGAAACCAAAATAGAACTTTTGGTAAAAACTCAACTCGTCGTGTTTGGAGGACAAAGAATGCTGAGTTGCATCCAAAGAACACCATACCTACTGTGAAGCATGGGGGTGGAAACATCATGCTTTGGGGCTGTTTTTCTGCAAAGGGACCAGGACGACTGATCCGTGTAAAGGAAAGAATGAATGGGGCCATGTATCGTGAGATTTTGAGTGAAAACCTCCTTCCATCAGCAAGGGCATTGAAGATGAAACGTGGCTGGGTCTTTCAGCATGACAATGATCCCAAACACACCGCCCGGGCAACGAAGGAGTGGCTTCGTAAGAAGCATTTCAAGGTCCTGGAGTGGCCTAGCCAGTCTCCAGATCTCAACCCCATAGAAAATCTTTGGAGGGAGTTGAAAGTCTGTGTTGCCCAGCGACAGCCCCAAAACATCACTGCTCTAGAGGAGATCTGCATGGAGGAATGGGCCAAAATACCAGCAACAGTGTGTGAAAACCTTGTGAAGACTTACAGAAAACGTTTGACCTGTGTCATTGCCAACAAAGGGTATATAACAAAGTATTGAGAAACTTTTGTTACTGACCAAATACTTATTTTCCACCATAATTTGCAAATAAATTCATTAAAAATCCTACAATGTGATTTTCTGGATTTTTTTTCTCTCATAGTTGACGTGTACCTATGATGAAAATTACAGGCCTCTCTCATCTTTTTAAGTGGGAGAACTTACACAATTGGTGGCTGACTAAATACTTTTTTCCCCCACTGGATGGATGGATGGATGGATGGATGGATGGATGGATGGATGGATGGATGGATGGATGGATGTAGATGGATAGAGAACTGGTTATTCTCCTTGGAATGGATAAACTTGGCTGAGCCAAAGCCAATCTCCATAATGTGTGTGTGTGTGTGCGTGCATGAGTGTATACATGCGTGTGTATACTGTCATATATGTCAGAAAGATACCGACATAAATTAAGGCAAACAAACATCAAAGCTACTGCAGTCAGAGAGCAACTAAAGTAACAAGACACAACGTCATAGGCTATGGATTGCCAGCAAGGAATCCGATTAACCAATCAATCATCAAATTCTTAAAAGGGGTGTGCACAGATAAAGATGGTTTAAGAATCAATATCCTCCTTTATGGAAACCTAGCAAACTGTTGAAGGGCTGAAAGTCTTTTCAACACATGATGAGATACTGTACGTGTAATTCCTTTCGATAACTTGATTTCTCAGAGCAGAACTTGCTTTTTTATTTTTTTATTTAGGGTCTATAATCTAGAGCCTAAAATAGCCTGTTTTCTGGATTTATAATATACTCTTCTGCACTGCTTATCAGTTGAACAAACTTTGACTGTAATTGGTGAAATGGTCTCTCACCCAGGTATGGTTCAATACAGATTTACAGTAACAATACATTATTCTTTTTCAGATGTGTTTCCTGGTATTATACATGCTATCCAAATCCATATTTAAATAGAGGTGAGATAGCTATGATGGATAAAGATATAGGCTATGAATCACTTGTAGTTTACCAGCTCCATTTAAACTCTCTAAGAAATACTCTACAGTGTGACATTTTCTGTCTGTTAATGTAGAACTGGGGTAGGCAATGCTGTTCCTGGAGTACCAGGTACTGCAGAATTTTGTCCCAACTAGGCACCAGACCAGACCAACTGAGCTAATTGATCAGTTCAGTGATTGACTAAATTCAACATACCTGGTCTTCCAGGTTGGTTAAATCAAAAACACAAAGTGCCTGTGGCACTCCAGGACCAGGGTTGCCTACCCCTGATATAGAGGTATATTCAACTGACAGAACAATGAATGGCGGCGTATGGCGGTATGCTTACCCAATGTTAACTTGTATGCCTCTCCCTAACCTCACTGAAACTATAACTAACTTTAACCTTAACCCTCATCCTTATTTAAAGTTCGCCTAACTTAAGTTTTAGTTTTACCAGTTGAATACAATAGGGGCAGACTGGCCAGCTGGCATTTCGGGCAAATGCCAGATGGGCTGGTCCATTTTTATCCCAGTGGGCCTGTCAAACTTGTTTTTGTTGAGCAAATTATCATTATCTGGCTAGTAATGGAGGCCTTAAAGGGCATGTAGCAGCTATTTCTCAATGCCAGAAAAACATATAATAGTAACTTAGAGCAC
The DNA here is from genome assembly GCF_020615455.1 of Coregonus clupeaformis. Classification (NCBI taxonomy): domain Eukaryota; kingdom Metazoa; phylum Chordata; class Actinopteri; order Salmoniformes; family Salmonidae; genus Coregonus; species Coregonus clupeaformis. The sequence continues at coordinate 20,690,495 of NC_059201.1, forward strand.
CCCAAGAAAACATTCCCAAATTACAAACTTAAATACATTTTTATAATACTGTAATATTGTTCTAAAAGTTGGGTTTGAGGTTCTCCCCACATCAGCTCTAACTTCGGAAACAATCCCACAATGCTCTGTGTCAGCGTCACACAGTGAGGAAATAAAAATCCATGCTCACCCTTCGCATCAAGTGCTTCATATAAAAATTACAAAAAAGGGTGGGTAAGTAGGGTGTTGCAACATTTGCTATGCGAATGTGAGTATGTTATGCCTCTACGGCCACACAAATGAAACACTTAGCAAAAAATGGGATACATTTGTGAGAATGAGGTGGGCAAATTGGGCATCTACCAACAACATGGCTTTAAAGTATCACAAACAGCCAGCAGCACCAACAGAGAGAGCATTATCAGGGCTTCACCGGGTAAGGGAAAGAGCTAGCTTACTACCTCTATGCTAACGTTAGCTAGCTATAGAGCTACGGCATTTAGCTCACGTCTTCCATCTAAACAATGCTAAAGTAACCAAATTACCTTGTCTGCCAGCTGTTGGTAGCTAACTGCTGGTGCTGTCATACTACAGATAATACAAGCCTATGGGAAAATAGTAGTTTTGGTCGAGATGGAGGTCAATGTTTTTGTATAGAGCCCTGTGGCTGGGGCCAAAACTGTATGTGTGTCTATGTGTGTGGATGGTGGGCTAAACCGAAATGCAACGCTTTGGCCATGTTTTCGATCGTGGATCTGGTGGCATTTTGGAGAAAGGAGCTAGGTTTTCTTTAGAAGAGTGGATTGTGATCAAAGTTTATTTCTGTAGCTTGCCGCACAAGTTGTGTTTTTGGCTGTCTGCACTTGGGCTCTCGGTGTGTGTGGATGGCTCGTTGGATGGTGTCTGTGGTGCCGAGGGAGTTTTGGAGAAGTCACGGAGACAGGCTTTCTTTGGAGGGGTGGATTGTGGATTTTGTTCAGTGGGAAAGTTATTTTTTTTATCTTAGGATCAATGTTGTCACAGTTGCTTCTTGTTGAAGAGGCATATAGCTATCCTCTTCCTCCTTTTCTGAATGAATTTGTGGCTGTTTCTTTCTAGCTGGCAAAATAAGTGAGCTAGATTTTGTTTGTGTACTGACATATGTCGATACCATAGCCAAGTGTGTCACTGGTATGGGCTAGAAAATATCCTAAAGCTAGCCAGCTAGAGAGTGATAGCCGCAAGCTAAAACCGGGAAGAAAGGGAGGAGAGAATTCACTGTCATCTGCTGTTGGCTTGATAATGTTCACTCAAATACATTTTTCCACATGTAATTGATGAAATTAGATTTTTATTCTATGAAGAAATGTAATTATGTCAATATGTTCTGAATATTGCAGAAAAATCCTCACAGCTGTTTTCCATACTAAAACGTGAAGTACAACTTGGTGCGCACCAGCTTACCATGTACAGTAGGCTACAGTAGGCTCACCGTGAGTCATCAAAATTACGATCTTACATTCGGGCCTTTCCGGCAGTCTTCGTGTTTTTTATATGCGGGGAGCATATAATTGTAAACGAACAAACAATTTTTCAAGTTAGAACCCATTAGTTATTATAAAATCGGGTGGTTCGAGCCCTGAATGCTGATTGACTGAAAACGTGGTGTATCAGACCATTTTCACAGCTATGACCAACATTTTATTTTTACTATTCTCATTACGTTGGTACCCAGTTTATAATAGCAATAAGTCACCTCTGGGGTTTGATGTATATGGCCAACTCGGCGTTGCGTCGTGCCTAAGAACAGCTCTTAGCCGTGGAAGATTGGCCATATACCACACACCCTCGTGCCTTATTGCTTAAATATACAGCACCAACTACATTAATATCTGATAGGGTGCATTATCTGCTACCTGGCCTTGAAGGGTGAAAAAAATGTGTGGGGGCCTCAAAGAAAAAACTGGTCTGGTGTGTTAGAAATGCCAGGGCCAATTTCTGGTCCCAGTCCGCCCCTGGAATACACTTCCTATATAATATGTGGAAATCTTACAAAAACAACCATAACATTTAAAAAAGACAGGATGGCACTTAATCCAAAATGTGCTTACTTTAACTGAATAATTAAAGAGAGGATTTGAGATAATAAATTATACTGTATTGACCGTAATATGGTTGTTTTTCCACATTTAAGGTTATTTATTTAAGCACTGTCACATTCAGTGCTGGACAATGTATCAGATAGACCTTCACTGACAAAGTTAATAAACAAACAAAAAACATCACAAAAAAACAGACAAACACTTACAGTTCTTTCTTAGTTTTCACTGATTCCAAAAGAGATGCAAATCATTCTTCAGACAGCTATGGAAAAAAAACTAACTGTCTCTGGTAATTTGCAAGTTGCCACACACACACACACACACACACACTGAGGTGCGTGTCCGGCGATGAGGAATTAAACTTAATGGTACAAGCAATCTGTTGTGTGTTGTTTAAACACCCAGTGGAAAGACATGTAAATGGAGCAGGAAACTAGTGGGTTATAATGCTGTGCTGTTTAGGTGGGTGCTGATCAATAGAGTGTTTGTGAATTCTCCTGATGGCAGATAAACAAATCCACTGGACACTGGGTTGTGACAACCAACAGGTGACATTCACCCCACTCACATACCTGACAGCCACAACACACATATATCTGTGTCTGAGGGGCTACACCAGGACGCTAACCATGCAAATGTTCATGGTTAATAATAATAAAAGTGTATCAGAAGCAAATTCAGAATATTTTTGGAGTAGGCCGTTTATTTGCTAACTATAACTACTCCATAAAGAACTTCTACAGTACAATACTGTAAAGTTGCTAAATATTAAAATATTGGATATTCTATCAACGGTTAATGTATTTTTATTAATGTATATATTTAGACTTAATTTAACAAGGTCAGTCCCATTGAGATAATCATTTATTTTAAAAGGGAAAGGGTGCATTCGTAAATTCACCCTGGCAAACTACTCTGATTTCAGAGCACTCTGGGTTGAGAGTACCAGAGCGCAGAATAATTGAAGAATTTATGAAAGCCCTAAACTCGGTTGTTATAAAAGGTGAACAGTAAACAGAATTAAATTGTTGCCAGCAACACAGTTACAGTCACTAACACTCTTGATAACATGAAAACACTAACCAGATCCGCTAGGGCAAGTCAAATGTTCAGTGGGCTGTTCTCACGTCTGTGTCTGGAAGTAGCAAGCTAGCCAACTTTAGCCAGTTAGCTTGGGCGCTTGACTGCTGTTGTGAGGTCAGATCACTCGGATCAACCCTACTCCTCGGGCAGTGTCCAGTGTGCGCTCTGAACGCAACACATTTCTACGAATGCCCAGAGCACACTCTGATAGCAGGGGTATTCAATAGCAAGGGTATTCAACCGGGGGTCCCCCCCCCAAAAAAGGGACTTTCTATTTTTATTATTTTAATATTTTTATGAATATCGCTAGCAACAGAATAAACACATTTTGAATTACATATCTATATGAAAGTAGAAAAGAGGAGAATATCTTCTTCATAATGATGTCAACTTTATTTCTCAACTCCTAATATTGAGCAAATTACACTCATTTCAGCCAATTACACTCACTGGAGTATCTGACATAGGCTTTGAAAAAGCACCTGCAAATAGGCTACCAGTGCCGCTAGCTGCTGGAAAGCTTTCTTGACTTGGACATTAATTTTTGCCAATATTTAACCAGCTGCTAAACAGCTGCTGTTAGTGAAAAATGTGTTTGGAGTTACCTTTCTAGCTAATAGGCTATGTCAGAGTTTACAGTTCCTCATCCAGGAAGGTCAAAATAATAAAAATAAAAATAATAAATCTACGAAATCTAGTAATTTTAAAATGTTGATTACTTCTCCTTGCCATTATCATTCACCTGATGATAAGGCAAGACGTGAAAAATATTTGTTTTGCTAATGTATGATGGTGGCCCTTGGGTCGCCAGTTTGCCTGGGAGGGGGTCCCTGGAAAAGAAAAGGTTGAAGTGCTCTACTTACGATCAGGGAGCATCCCAATCAAGAGGTAGCATCACAATCATCCATACAAATACTATACAGTGACATTCCATTAACCACAGAACAACATAAAGAGACGGAACGATTTGTATTGTATTGTGTGAAATGTACAGCCTCTCCCATCTGTGTCTTGGAACTTGCATTGGAGAGAGCAGTCTAATATTGTTACCTACAGTCACACCAGTCACCCATTAACAACTTATGGTGCTAGAAAATAAAATATTAATAATAATAATAATAATAATAATAAGCCATTTAGCAGACGCTTTTATCCAAAGCGACTTAGTCATGCGTGCATACATATATTTTATTTATTTATTTCCCTTTATGTCGTTGAATTTTACAGGAAGACTGTCTAAATTGTATTGCTTAGGTTTGTCTAAACATAAATTGACAATTCAACACTGCAAAATAGTTTGTTTGGCCATTTCTTATAATTTGCTTTTTTCTTATAGACTTGTGAGAGTAGAGTCAGTCATACATTGCCGAATGAATTAAGTAAAATTCCACCGTCTGATGTTGCATCTCTCACGTTACACAAACAATAAAATGAGCGAAACAAAACATTTTAACCAACAAAAGATCCTCCTGATATCTATTTAGATAGAGGCATGGTGAAACACACCTTGGTCCTGTAGCAGCTTGCTTTTTGAAGCAGCGCCCCACCTAGTGCCCTCTCTGTAATAACACACATCTGCAGCAGGTACAGGATCACACACAGCCCACACTTGTGTATTCTGAGAGGGATTAAAAGCTCTTTAGCTGTGGCATGAGAAAGTCAAAGCAGCCTTCACAGCAGCTTCCGTTCTTTCTTGTTCAGACGGATTTATTACCGTTAGTGAATAGCTCCCTATAGTAGAACACGCCACCGGCTTATAACATCACTATAGACTGCTGAATGTACACCCATGGTTCACACAAAGGTAAAAATGCACAATACAACACCAGGTGTGGTTGATTTTATATGGAATATCTACATAGGCGTACAGAGGCCCATTATCAGCAACCATCAGTCCTCAACTGGCAGCTTCATTAAATAGTACCCGCAAAACACCAGTCTCAACGTCAACAGTAAAGATGCGACTTCGGGATGCTAACCTTCTAGGCAGAGTTGCAAAGAAAAAGCCATATATCAGACTGGCCAATAAAAAGAAAAGATTAAGTTGGGCAAAAGAACACAGACACTGGACAGTGGAAGATTGGAAAAAAGTGTTATGGACAGACGAATCGAAGTTTGAGGTGTTCGGATCACAAAGAAGAACATTTGTGAGACGCAGACCAAATGAAAAGATGCTGGAGGAGTGCTTGATGCCATCTGTCAAGCATGGTGGAGGCAATGTGACGGTCTGGGGGTGCTTTGGTGGCGGTAAAGTGGGAGATTTGTACAGGGTTAAAGGGATCTTGAAGAAGGAAGGCTATCACTCCATTTTGCAACGCCATGCCATACCCTGTGGACGGCGCTTGATTGGAGCCAATTTCCTCCTACAACAGGACAATGACCCAAAGCACAGCTCCAAACTGGTATTCGGTCTATAATGGAGTGGCCAGCACAGTCACCGGATCTCAACCCTATTGTTGTGGGAGCAGCTTGACCGTATGGTACGTAAGAAGTGCCCATCAAGCCAATCCAACTTGTGGGAGGTGCTTCAGGAAGCATGGGGTGAAATCTCTTCAGATTACCTCAACAAATTGACAACTAGAATGCCAAAGGTCTGCAAGCCTGTAATTGCTGCAAATGGAGGATTCTTTGACGAAAGCAAAGTTTGAAGGACACAATTATTATTTCTATTAAAAATCATTATTTCTAACCTTGTCAATGACTACATTTCCTATTCATGTTGCTATATTTCCTATTCAAACTCATTTCATGTATGTTTCCATGTTCCATGGAAAACAAGGACATTTCTAAATGACCCCATACTTTTGAACGGTAGTGTATACTGTATATATCTTTTTTGGGGGGAGGGTTGTTGGACATAAGACTGTGAAAACACCAGCAAATCAGCTCCAAGTGATTTTAATTTTGGAAATCTGTTCCAAAGTATTCCCACGCATAATAAAGAGATACATGTGATCATATACAAATGTAAACAAAGTTTGAAATGATTGTTTTAGTCAAATATTATACAGTATCTGTTCGGGCTTCTTGCGGTCAATTTGCAGTCTACAAATTATTAGTAATTATGTTCCGGGCCCCTGATCATCCCCTCAAGAAATAAATTTGCCCACGGCTGAATCTAGTTGATTGTGCCTGTTATAGACTGTTATGTGACATTATGCTGTATTAATAACACTGGCACAAAATCGAACAAAAAGACACCCCACAAATGAGATGACTGGAAAACATAATTTTTTTTAAGTCACAGGCAAAGTGCAACTTTAACCTAACAAACTAAAAAAGTTCAGTATGCCACAAACAAGATGTTACTGCCTTAGTTGGAACTTTATAACATCGCAAATTGAAAACCTCATTATGGATTAAACTTATTTTCAGTAATTTTGCTTTATAATACTGTATATTAATGTTTGAAGTGGAATTGGTTGGTGGAAAGGAGTCTTACCTTGAAATGTCTAAGAGAGGCTGATATGCAGGGAAGCAAGTACGATTTGTGTTCTCTATTGTTGGACTCTACCTACTGAGCTCTTCTGACCGAGTTTACTGACTGTCTACTGACTGACTGTCTATTGTCTCTTCTGACTGAGCTCTATAAGCAATGCTGAATCTGAGACATCTGCATCTATGTTTTGCCCACTAAGGTACCACTCACCACTGAAACAACAACAGGTGGAGACTGTGCGTGCGTGTGTGCGCGCATGAGATGAGGTGTTAGTGGGAGGGAGGGAGGGGTCAGAGATTCATCAAAAGTCAATGATCTCCAAACTCTCCTCTAGAGTATGAAGTCTGCATCGACCAAAACACTAAACTGGGTTTCCTGTGATGAGGCCATTGAAAGCCAGCATCATTACACAATACCCTTTTTTCCAGAAAATGAGGAACCACTGTGTTAAGATAGCTAGTGCTGAAGTGGTGCATTTCAGAGTTAGGTGCAAAGACCAGGTAGCTCATGAAATGTTAATTGTACCTTTATTAAACTAGGCAAGTCAAGAACAAATTCTTATTTACAATGACGGCCTACACCGGCCAAACTCGGACGACGCTGGGCCAATTGTGCGCCGCCCTATGGGACTCCCAATCATGGCCGGTTGTGATACAGCCTGGAATCGAACCAGGGGGTCTGTAGTGACGCCTCAGGCACTGATATGCAGTGCCTTAGACCGCTGCGACACTCGGGAGCCCAATCAAAGCATATGATGAAATAGTACCTCAAGACCTCTCTAAATCATATCATGCCTCAAGAAGGAAAGAGCCCAAAACCATGTGAACTCTCTCACACACACACACGCACAGAGATGGTGTGTAAAACCATTTTCTTCCATTGCCTCTTTAACCTGGTTTGCGCTGAACAAACACACATAGTCAAATGTAGTCAATGATTACTGCCCTCTTTGTCAATATTCTTTCATTCTCATCCTGTCTCTCACACAGAAAGAGACCTGCCTGGCTCATTAATCATGGGGTTTGAGTCTCAGATCCAACAGGAGACAACATGCACTTCCATTTCACCACAGGCCTTTCACTCCCCTCATTAGACACAAGCACGCCTTATCACTCTGACCTGCGACACCCTTCCCACAACATCACTGACACACACGTATGTCAAATAAATAAAAATGTGTCAGATGTAATTTAAAACATCCACTTAACTTGTCAAGGACTGAATAAGAATGCGTTCCATGTATTCAGTTTTTAATGACAAATTAATCGTATTGTTTAATGACTGATGATCCAAGGACATTTGCATAATATATTATATGGATCACAGCAACCAATCCATCACTTTATTTCCAGTTGTTGTTGTTTTTTGATCTGAAGAAACACACACAACACACAGGGGGAGCACACACACACTCCAGTCTCCACTGTGGTGTCTCTGTGGACCCCTGGTTCAATAGGAAAGGGATAACAATGCAGACTGCCACAGAAGAGGTCAGAAGAAGAAATGCTCTGCTGCCCTTATGGAGCTGTCTGGTATATAGGAAATGGGGCACACACATATACGTACAAAAACATACACAAACACACACATGAACGGCACACAAAGGCAACAAACACACACACAAAAACACTACCCTGAGTTCTTGAAATTTGCCAATAGAAATGAAGTGGAGCAGAAACATATATGCACTGTGTCACTCAACAGACCAACAATCAGAGAGCTAGCTAGATAGCCTATAGAGTCAGCTGGATACATTTTAACAATAGGTCATTCATTCATAGTTTCTGTATTCTGCAGGTAGTCATTGACAATGCTTTATTTAGCAAGAAGGTGTAAATACTCTTTCAATAGAATTTCACTGATAGTCTTCTAGTCACCTATCAAGTTTGACCTGACTTGGAGAGAGAAAGTGCTAGAGGTCAGGGGTCAACCCTCTCCTTGTAAGAGCAGCACACACAGCCTGTCAGTTACTCTGGTTAATTCCCATACCGGAACTGTGTGTATGTGTTTCTGCAGAGGTAGGTGCGCCCGATGAAATGTTTGACAGTGGAGACAGAGACAGCTGAGACAGTACAGTGTGAACATGGAGTCAGCTCTCTGCTGCTGACAGACTGTATGTCAGTCCCTTCCCTTCTCTACCAGCTTTAACACAGACCCTCTCTGCTCTGTAGGCTAAAGACAACTGGAACTCAACACAGCCAATAGGGCAAGAGCAAATAAGACCTCTCTCTCTCTCTCTCTCTCCTGACAGACACACAAAGAGAGAAAATAGAGAGAATGAGACAAAACAGAGTGGGAATGAGGACGGCTAAGAAAAGCGAGTGAGGAATAGAGATGGACAGAGAGAAAGGTCAGGGACTCCCCACTGACGGACAGCTTTGTGTGCAGCCAGTCACTGTAAAGCCTAACACACACTCTGGCTCTCTCAGATACACACTGAGGCCATAGGCTGGAAATGAAAGCCTTAAATAATCTGAAATTACCTAACTTCAGACTTCACAGTCCCATCATTCACACATATAGGCCTAAACACAGTACCCAGACCATGCATGCTCAACGCACATACACACAGTAGGGTATGCCTACCCAGACCCTGCACACTACAGAGTGACTTGCTTTGCTTATAACTTGCACAATGCACACACATTGTCCATGAAGACATATCTGCTGTCTAGTGCTGTCAATCAACTCATTCCAGCCATCAAGACTGACCACCACTAAAGATGCCACCTCTGACTCAATGAACATGTTCTGTCACCTCCACCCAGGGCTATGTCCATATGATCTAGAAGAGCAGATTGCACATAGATTCTACAAAGGTAAAACTATGAAGCATGTTCTCTTTTCTTACCAATCCTCCAACTCTACCAAAACTACAAAGATATAGCCTAATTTACACATCCAAACACCCAGGGGCGGCCTGGGACCAGAAATTGGCCCTGGCATTTCAAACACACCAGCCCATTCTTTTCTTTGAGGCCCACACACCGGCCCGATTTTTTCCTGAAAGAGCCCACACTGGCCCATTTTTTTTCTCTTGAGGGCCCCATTATTAGCCAGATAATCATCATTTTGCGCAAAAAAAAACAAGTTAGACAGGCCCACTGGGCTAAAAATGGACCAGCCATCAGGCATTTGCCCAAAATGCCAGGTGGCTAGTCTGCCCATGCAAACACCCAACAACTCCCCAGCAGAGTCTTTTTTAAATTGAATTATATAATAATTATGCCACGACCCATGAGAGAACAGAGACATATTAAAAACATCTGTGTGTTTTAACACTCGCAGCTATTCTCGGGAAAGTAGGTGATACAGTTTAATTTGCATTTGCCAACAGAACTGGCATCTTCTCCTCTAGTTTATTGCGTTCGCCGTCACTGTTCTGCCTATAAAAACAGTCACAAACTGACACTCACATATAATCCAACTGAAGAATATGCGAGAGGGACCAGTCTGAGTAATTGATACATATGATATTAGCTATTCGAGTTCGAATATGGTGCACATGTGAAATAGTTGCAAATTGTCCTTTGGTATTCGCGATCCAGGATGCGCGCATGATGTTTGGGGGGAAACGCATAGGGGTAATATCCCAAAGCACCCAAAGTTATGCTTTATGTAATTGTATGGACAGTAGGTAATACTGTAGGTGTTGACGATAACAAGTAGTACAGTGTGTCGGGAGTCATCACACTAATCCTGGATAAAGTGAAATGTAAAAACACTATGTGCGTCAGGAGCTTTGCAGTGCCGCGCTCTGTTCACTCACCACTCCTGAAGCGCCCGGGCTTTCCAAACTTCCGTCCCCACCGCTGTTTTTCCGAACGCTCACGGTTGATAGCTCACCGCATGCAAAGCACAAGAGGATGCGTTGTGTCGACTTCTCTTCGGTCTGCAGGGAAGACGAGGACAGGGTTACAGAAGCGCCTATAGTTGCTATCAGCTTCACGGTAGTTCTCCCCAGTGCTCACACAACCTCACCCCGCTTTCTCCCGATGACTTTCTGGTGTTTTGTTTCCAACATTCACGCTCCCTGCCACTCACCTCCCACTTAAAGGCAAAGGACTCATTTAACTGTCGCCGCAGCGGGCTTGGAAGAGAAGGGATAATGAGAAAGGGCCCGGGTATCCAATCAATATTATATTTAGACTGGAAAGAAAGGCCTTTTCTGCACGCGATTCTCATTTGACACAATAACCAAACTGTCAATAAGGTATCCCTTCCCATACCCTCCAAAACAACACACATACACACACACAGCAAAGGAGAGTATACACTAGGGCTCAAAAGTACCTAACCTAAAACAGCTCAGAACAGTTGTGTATAATCTAAACATTAATGGGACACAAAATCCTTTATTGGAATAAAGTATGCCAACCATTGAGAAAAGTGTTTCATCCCCATGACGTTCTTTGTGATGTTGGTCTACACTGGGTAAAAGTGTAAGTATGCCTGCTCACCTTAAAGTGGCACCTTAGAGTAAGACTTTAGAGTACTGTCTGTAGCTAGAAACAGAAGCCTGTTTTTAATAGTTGTAACACATAGTGCTTTATCTGTTACATGGATGGAAGCTATACAGTGGTGGACCAGACAAGCACAGATAGATACAGTGAGGCCCTAAGCCAAAACTAGACAGTCATTCACTCAGTCAGTCCATCAGTCACTCAGAGAAAGAGAGAGAGCGAAAAGCGAGGGCTCTGACAGGAAGAGTGAGAGAGAGACAAAGGCTCTGACAGAGAGAGAGAGAGAGAGATGGAGAGAGAGGGAGAGAGAGAGAGAGAGAGAGAGAGAGAGAGAGAGAGAGAGAGAGAGAGAGAGAGAGAGAGAGAGAGAGAGAAAAGGGCTCGGATAGATGAGAGAGAGAGGCAAGGGCTCGGAGAAAGGGAGAGAGACTATAGCTAGCTAGCTGGGAGCTGATGTGCCATTTCTAATCCCCCCTGTTCCTGCCTTTGTGTTGTGGCCCAGCAGGAAGTAGGAGCTGGGCAGACAACAATTAACAAAAGAGCTGTGAAGAATACAATTAGCCATCAATGGCCAACCACAGGCCTTTGTGCCTGTCACCATGGTGACGGCCCAACACCACTATTGCGGGATTACAGAACCCTTTCTCCACTTCTCCTTTTCGCTCCCCTTCGTCTTTTCTCTCTCCCTCGCTCTCTCTCCTTTTCTTCTCTGCGTCTCTCTCTTTCAATCTCCCCCCATTTTTTTGGCCAGTTCATCTTTGCCCCTCCTCTCTGTACACTCTCTCTGTTTATTAGTGAGTCACTCTGGTGTCAGTGAGCTGCAGTGAGACTGTTTGCCTGGCTAAGGATCTGGCACCCTTATTCTCCCCTCTGCCTTTCAGGCCATGCATCTTTGTCTACTCTGCCTGCTTAAACCAACCGAACTGGGCTGAGCTGAGCCAAGGTTGTTAAGCCACTTTCAAATCAACACAGAGAGAGAGAGAGAGAGAGAGAGAGAGAGAGAGAGAGAGAGAGAGAGAGAGAGAGAGAGAAGAGAGAGAGAGAGAGAGAGAGAGAGAGAGAGAGAGAGAGAGAGAGAGAGAATTGAAATTGAATTGAGAGAGAGAGAATGTGAAAACCCTACTCCAGGGGTGGGCAACTCCAGTCCTGGAGGGTTCACAGTCTGTGTGCACACTTTTATTCCAACCCAGCACTAGAACACCTGATTCAAATAATCAATTTATAATTTACTTCAATCTCGATTTGGATTAGTTTAATCTGGTATGTGTGCATTGAGCTGGGCTTGAACAAAAGCTTGCACGCAATGGACCTCCAGGACCAGAGTTGCCCTAGGCAAAGCAAAGAAGCAAGCTTCACATTGGTTTCAGTGGGACCTATCCCCACAAACCAAACACTTTATGTCCGTTATGTGTGTTTGCATTAGCGCCTAGCCTCCATGCGATATATGTTGTAACAGACACAATCCAAACTTTATGAGATTACCACACTCTCTTCCTGTGTGCCAGGTTGTTTCTTTGCCCCCCTTTTGTGGGGTTGTCAGCCCCCTGCCCTCCCCTGATGGCAAAGATCTGTATCAGACCACACAGCAGCCTGCTCTCTGCCCTCAATGTCAATCTGACTATGGGCCTCTCTGTTCTCTCCTGGAGCTGATCTGTTAGCCTGCCTGCCTATCTGTCTAATCTAACAGCACTCTCAGCACCACTGGTGGGTTTGACTGAAGCAAGTGAATATCAACACACTGTCTGTCTCTCCCTGTGGTGCTGGTGGAACACAGTCCATCTCTAACACGGCGGACCCACGATCCCAACCAGTGTTCACAACAATGTACTGAAGACCTTAACCACTAAACCACCAAAACCATGACATTGGTTGGCAGGGGTCTCCAGTGTCCAGGCCCACTTCTGGGTCATAGTGGATTCATTTCCATCTGTATGGAAGATGACTGATAACATTGCTTTGGTTAGGAAAGAGTGGGCCATAGGAAAATCCCAAAATCTTATGATGGGCCTCTACAAGTTTTGGGGATAAAGAAGAATCATACTCACAATGCCCTCTTGTGCTGTATCACTCACCCTAGCAGAGGGGACTGATGGGTCATTTTTGCCATGAGAAGTTGGTTCACACGCATTTTGCCAAATGGAATAACCATCAGTATGACTAAAATGATTATGAATGTGTATTTAAACAATATCAGCCAGAACATCAAGCACAACCATGGAATCTTGTGAGCATCAAAGGAAGACCCAGTGAAGACAGAGATAACAGTCAAACCTGTTGGGGGAAAGCTCCTCGTGGGGTTGACTTTATTCTGCTTAGCTGACACAACAGTATATTTGATAGCAGCCAAAGCGAAAAAGCGGATTTGCTTATGTGTGCACTTACACAAACCAAGGTGTCTTCACCAACATGCAAAAGGCGGGGTGGGAAACAGAAGAGGGCAGATACACACACCAACTGCATGGGAGAAGTAGGCTGAGAATGTTATCGAGAACAGCAAAAACATCACTCCTGTGTATGTGTGTGTGTGTGTTTGTGTGCGTGATACATGTTTATACGATAACAAGCACTCCCATTATTTCTCAGAAGTGAAGGGACCGCAACACCCCCGTTCCGACACCACTTCCGCAGATTCGAGCAAAACAACACATCTGCCATCGGAAAAACATACGGCCACAGTAACACTCCCTCTCACAAACATTACCCTATTGAGACAGACCGCAGTGACCCGATTGAGCTGATAGTTTTAGTGAATGCAGGCAATTTAACAGAAATTGTTTTGAGGTCTTGTAGTCACTTCTTTGATGTGACAGCCAATCTATTTGTGACAACAATTTGGGTGATAGTCAAGAGAAGGCCTCAATCCAGGGCCCTTGTGCTTGTCAAGCCTCTTATGGCTGTTGAATGGGTGGAATCAGGTGTGTTAGTGCTGGGCTGGAGCAAAAGCCTGCACGGCCTGTAGCTCTTCAAGACCTGGGTTGAAGAACACTGGTGAAGACAGTGAGATCAGATGACGAGCTAACCTCTCTCTCTCTCTCTCTCTCTCTCTCTCTCTCTCTCTCTCTCTCTCTCTCTCTCTCTCCCTCTCTCTCTCTCTCTCTCTCTCTCCCTCTCTCTCCATCTCTCTCTCTCTCCCTCTCTCTCTCTCTCTCTCTCTCTCTCTCTGAGGTCCAACCCCAGTAGCCACCCATGCTCTCCCCTGCCCTGACAGAGGGCCGCATAAAGGCCTGCTCTCTCTCCATGGGTGCACACACAAACGCGCACACTAACACACACACAAGGGGGCAGGAGGGGTACAGTCTCTCGGCGGGGGGTGGGGGGTTGAGGGGAGGTGGGTACGGCACTGCCCCACACAAAGGCAGCCCTGAAATAGCCCCCTCACACAATGAGACCTGCCACTCTGTCTATGAGATAATGTCTAATTGAAAACACTGCAGCCATTGTGCTCCTGTCACCGGCTCTATTGTCCAGATAGCCCTTCCCCACCTCTCTTTTTCCATTGACGCGGCACGATTGTTCCCTGCCATTGTGGCACCCGCACCCTACTCTCTTTCTCTCTCTCTACCTCTCCCTCTCTCCGTATTGTTATAATTTCATTACTCGTTTGTTTTTTGTTCCGCTTCTCCTTTCGCTCCCCTGCAGATCTTTTGTTAGACAAATTTAGGCTCTTCATTTGGAGCCATCGCCAGTCTGTGTGTGTGTGCAAAACAGGTGTCAGTTTCATGATGAGATAAAACAGGAAGTAAATAATCTGAAAAGACATGTCTCTCATTCTGTAACATCACAGGAAGCTACAAACAGCTACATATACAGTGTCTGCAGAGAAAATGAATTTCATCTATCTTTGTAATGTAATCACATAGTAAGTGAAGGGTAGTTGTGAAGAGAGAAGTAGTAATCTATTCACAGGCTTAACGCATGGCCGTGCACAGCTAGGACCTTTTCCATTGTTATGAAATATCCATCTTAAATCAATAGACCTTGTTTGAACACAGTAAACCACAGAGTGGTCACTAACCCTGGTCCTGAAGAGCTACTGTATTATGTGTGCTGGCCTTCATCCCAGCCTAGCTCTAATACATAAGATTCAATAAGATATTACATTTTAGTCATTTAGCAGACACTCTTATCCAGAGCGACTTACAGTTAGTGAGTGCATACATTTTCATACTGGCCCCCCGTGGGAATCGAACCCACAACCCTGGCGTTGCAAGCGCCATGCTCTACCAACTGAGCTATACGGGCTGTAGATATCAACTGACCGTTAAGACATTGATTAACTGATTATCAAGATTCAATAAGCATCAGGATTAGCTGAATCAGGTAGCCTGTGTTCATATGTTAACATGTTTCCTGCAGCCTATTTTCCCCAAACCCTGGGGTGACTTTCCCACCTCTGGTACGCCGTGACGCCTCTGGTACAGGTTTGGCCTCAACACCCTGCCACTGTAGATCAGATCCTGTGTTACAGCCAAAGAGTCACACAATTAAAACGCCTCCTCATTTTCACAAATTCTATTTAAAACAAAAAGGCGACCTGCGTATTATTCATGATGTTAATTGGGGGGGAAATACGTGTATTTTGCATCGCGACAGCCCTGTGAAAACAAGATAAGGGCCCCGTGAACAGGTCCAAGCCGATGGCCATTCAATGGGATTGTTTGGTATAAAGAGTGTGAACAAGTTGAAAACAGATGATTTTTTATTTTTGCTCTGACCAAGTCTGCCTGTCTAAGGTGAACAGTCTGGAAGTTCCCCAGCTCTGCTCAGAGAGCTTCTCTTGGATGCTGTCAGAGATGGTGACAGATGGCTATGTTTGACACAATGCATCTCTGCAGGTAAAAGGTCATACATATACCTGTACATTTGATTGATTCTGAGGAGAAAAACATACAGAGAGCAATCTGAGGTACAGTATTTATACATTTTCTCAATTAATTATTGTCATTCCATCATGCTAAGCACTAGCTAAACTGATGTTGTATTAACGTTGCTTAATGTTACAAACGTACAGATATTCCCCCTTTCTCACCGGGGTTGGCCTCCAACCCCACTTTTGAATAAACAAAATAAACATGCATATAATAGCCATGTATCAAGTAACTCTTGGTCCTATTCTTTCCTAGTCTCTCAGTCATGGTCAGGTCATGATACAATGCTATCAATGGGTGCTGGCTTTAGAGGGAGACACACAGATTAACAAACATACTACCCTGAGAGTCAGAATAGGTACTAAGGCCACCCAGAGGTTGAAATAACAATCTCATTACAATACATCTGTACTGTGTTGATGTTATGTATTTGAACTTTTGGAATAACTTTTATTCATAGAGTTTTGATACATGCCATAGACAGAGCAGAGGTTGAAATAAATAACAACCACACAAGAGTCTGAGCCCCAAAACATGTTAAATGAGGGTGCTATGAATAGACAGACAGAATGAGAGAAAGGGAGGGAGGTAGGCAGGATACAGGCCCACACCTGGCTGAGCCAAGCCGAGGTAGGAGAGGGGTCAGGTGGCTTAGGAAGTGGACTAAGGAAAGGAAGTGGTCTGACCCGGGCACTGTTTCCTTTGCCTGGAAGTGGGGAAACACAAGGAAGACAGGGGAGAGATGGATAAGAAGGGGAGTTGGCCCTAAAACTCCCATGGAGGCCAATGTATGTTATGTATGAGTGTGTGTGTCTGGAAAAGCGTTTTATTGTTGAAAGGTCACCAAAATAATTTCAATTGGTTTACAACGTACAGAAATCTTCAAGTAAAACTTGTTTGCTTGAACTGCACCACTGTGACAGTCAACTGCCAGCGTCTGTAGAGTCTCACTGTTCTCAGCCTGACTTAAGAATGTGTGGGAGGTGTGTGGAATTGAGAGTCAGCCCATTCCTCCCCTCATAGCACAAAGAGAGTCATCTGGCACTTGACAACGATGCCCGATGAGCGACGCATGTTGCCACAAGCTGTGGCACCCCTTCCTTTTAAGATGAGGCGTACGGCTCCTGTCCTGTAAGGCGACACCTCGGCCCTCGCTGCTGAAGCTCCTTGCTCCTTCTCCCACTTGTGAACTCCCGTCTGTCCTCGGCTGCTCGTATCCATCACACATCCTCCACGGATAGCCAGCCGGCCCAGGGTTGTATGTTATTAATACTATTGTTAACTGCAAACTCAAGGCTGGCCTCGCTGACTCAGATCATCATGTTACAGGTATATTGTACCCAACAGTGAAATGGCCAATCCTGCTTTATATAATACACTCTATTAATACCATATGAAATACTATGGCCACTTATGGTAAGATGTGTGGAAATGTTGATTGACATAATGGTACCCTGCAGTCAGTACAGTCCTGTATCTGAAATGTTGCATGCAATGTTTCCTGGATTTTTTATAAAATTGAAATGAAAAGTGTAGAATCCCTGCTGAAAATATCTATACATTTCTCATATGAGAGTTGCATAGAAAAACACTAAGCGCATATTGCCATCTGGTGGATCATCACGGTTTTAACCCACAGACCAGAAAAGTGGATGCCAGTATGATGGTCAATATTGCTAGAAAATAAAATGCATCTAGAAGCATGATTCAATTGAATTTGTCGCTAAATGAAACCAAGTAACACTCAAATTAATGGTTTTCTATTCGTTGGCTTTTGCGATTCTCTCAGATGGAATACGGGTCGACAGAGTAATAAGTGATGTGTATACAGTGAGGGAAAAAAGTATTTGATCCCCTGCTGATTTTGTACGTTTGCCCACTGACAAAGACATGATCAGTCTATAATTTTAATGGTAGGTTTATTTGAACAGTGAGAGACAGAATAACAACAAAAAATCAAAAGAAACGCATGTCAAAAATATTATGAATTGATTTGCATTTTAATGAGGGAAATAAGTATTTGACCCCTCTGCAAAACATGACTTAGTACTTGGTGGCAAAACCCTTGTTGGCAATCACAGAGGTCAGACGTTTCTTGTAGTTGGCCACCAGGTTTGCACACATCTCAGGAGGGATTTTGTCCCACTCCTCTTGGCAGATCTTCTCTAAGTCATTAAGGTTTCGAGGCTGACGTTTGGCAACTCGAACCTTCAGCTCCCTCAGATTTTCTATGGGATTAAGGTCTGGAGACTGGCTAGGCCACTCCAGGACCTTAATGTGCTTCTTCTTGAGCCACTCCTTTGTTGCCTTGGCCGTGTGTTTTGGGTCATTGTCATGCTGGAATACCCATCCACGACCCATTTTCAATGCCCTGGCTGACAGAAGGAGTTCGGGGATGCCTTTGATGCGGTGAAGTTGTCCTGTCCCCTTAGCAGAAAAACACCCCCAAAGCATAATGTTTCCACCTCCATGTTTGACGGTGGGGATGGTGTTCTTGGGGTCATAGGCAGCATTCCTCCTCCTCCAAACACGGTGAGTTGAGTTGATGCCAAAGAGCTTGATTTTGGTCTCATCTGACCACAACACTTTCACCCAGTTCTCCTCTGAATCATTCAGATGTTCATTGGCAAACTTCAGACGGGCCTGTATATGTGCTTTCTTGAGCAGGGGGACCTTGCGGGCGCTGCAGGATTTCAGTCCTTCACAGCATAGTGTGTTACCAATTGTTTTCTTGGTGACTATTGTCCCAGCTGCCTTGAGATCATTGACAAGATCCTCCCGTGTAGTTCTGGGCTGATTCCTCACCGTTCTCACGATCATTGCAACTCCACGAGGTGAGATCTTGCATGGAGCCCCAGGCCGAGGGAGATTGACAGTTATTTTGTGTTTCTTCCATTTGCGAATAATCGCACCAACTGTTGTCACCTTCTCACCAAGCTGCTTGGCGATGGTCTTGTAGCCCATTCCAGCCTTGTGTAGGTCTACAATCTTGTCCCTGACATCCTTGGAGAGCTCTTTGGTCTTGGCCATGGTGGAGAGTTTGGAATCTGATTGATTGATTGCTTCTGTGGACAGGTGTCTTTTATA
Source organism: Coregonus clupeaformis (assembly GCF_020615455.1). Taxonomy (NCBI): domain Eukaryota; kingdom Metazoa; phylum Chordata; class Actinopteri; order Salmoniformes; family Salmonidae; genus Coregonus; species Coregonus clupeaformis. Next base: position 20,709,495 of record NC_059201.1, read on the forward strand.
CAGGTAACAAACTGAGATTAGGAGCACTGCCTTTAAGAGTGTGCTCCTAATCTCAGCTCGTTACCTGTATAAAAGACACCTGGGAGCCAGAAATCTTTCTGATTGAGAGGGGGTCAAATACTTATTTTAAAACATTTTATAACATTTTTGACATGCGTTTTTCTGGATTTTTTTGTTGTTATTCTGTCTCTCACTGTTCAAATAAACCTACCATTAAAATTATAGACTGATCATTTCTTTGTCAGTGGGCAAACGTACAAAATCAGCAGGGGATCAAATACTTTTTCCCCTCACTGTATGATCCCTGCTTGCAAACTATGTTCCCTTTGGGATAATAAAGAGTAATTGGTTGTAAATAGATACTTATAATAATAATAATAATAATAATATGCCATTTAGCAGACGCTTTTATCCAAAGTGACTTACAGTCATGCGTGCATACATTTTTTTTTGTGTATGGGTGGTCCCGGGGATCGAACCCACTACCTTGGCGTTACAAGCGCCGTGCTCTACCAGCTGAGCTACAGAGGACCACATACTTCATCATTGAAATGAGACAACCACTGTAAGAAACAAAACTCAAATTTATTTCAGAGGAGGAAAAGTTGGTAAAAGGAAAATTACATTATTCATGTCCCTAAAACCATTGAGCTTCAACATTGTTCACAAAGAAAATCAAAAACATTCCAAAAACTACAAAATAGAAAGGAAAAAAACATCCACAAGATCCTCAAATCTGTCTGCTGGCTGTAGATGGATGGACTTCATCCTGTTGAGTTAGGTGGCAACACTCTGTAGCAAGGTGATGTTATCTCCTTTCAGCATGATCCTCCCTGAGGGAGACGGAGAGGATGGAGAAATGTAGGGAGGGATTGAGAGAGGAGGGGATAAGTGGAGAGAGACAGGTGATCAGCCTAGAGTAACTGACACTTCAGCAGTCAGTAGTAGGAGACATTTCTTCACAGACTGCCGGCAAAGGAAAGATGACTAATCGACAACGAATGAGAAACTACAGAGACTTAGTCAACTGGAGTGGCCTTTATCATTTTGATGGCATTAGACCCCATCAGACAAGAGTCATCTATCTGGTTTGAAGTGTGTTTTTTCTCCATGGTGCAGGACAGGGCTGCTTACCATGAGTTGGTCACAGACTAGTCTCGCAGGGCCATCCTTCCAAATCTCGTCTCGTTGACTACTGGAAGTCTGGAGAACTTCAATATTGGAGCATGCATTTGAAATGCATGGTAGTACTGGCTGTCAGCGCTCACATTTGATTGGCTCTGAGTAATGACATAGAACTTATGTTCCCATCAGAAGAGGCATTTCCTTGTTTTTCATTCTTGCATTTCCTTGTTTTGTCCGTGTCTCTTTTCCTATCGCGTCGGACAAAGTTTTGGTAGCCTATCCTGTGTTTTATATCTTATGCGAGCTAGCTTTTTGCAAGTCAGACAAATGTTCAAAAACACAACCTCTATTTGGACCTCCACCCATGCAAAACATTTGATTGGTTTCATAAGTGGCAACGCATCACTAGTTTCCATCTAGACTCTGCCATATATCACCCCTTTTTATCATCTTCCTGGGGACAACTTCCCCAGGCTTTCGAACAGAATGTGAGAAGCCTGGGCCTCTGAAGGCTAGTCACAGACCAACTCTGATATTGTGGAACGTGGACAATAGCCTGCAAGTCTTATAACTGATGTGTATGAATCAACATGTAATACACAGAGACCGATACTGAAAATAAACTCTCAAACACACAGACTTACCCAGGGGCTTCCTGTTCTTGGTCTTCATGTGGACCTCCTCAGCATCATCCAGAACCAGGTTCATGTACTCATCAAAGCCCTGAGAGAGAGTGAGAGGTTTGTTGGTTTCAAGTACACATCTAGGTGTCAGCAGCCATGATGTAGTTTCAGGAGCCTTAGCCAAGGAGAATAAAGGAGGAAACACTGGAGGATGATGACTTACGATGATGCAGCCCTCTATCCGCATGTTCACCTGTTCATACAGCCACACTTGGATCCGAGAGCGCTGCAGGGAGAAGAGAGGCTTTGAATACATTTGAGAGATAGCTCGCTATGTAATGTATTATGAAAGTATGAGGTCTATATACAGCCATGAACATCAAATCATGTAACTGAAATGAAGAAAATCATACAAAAAGGATGGAATACTTACATTCTGTAGATACCTGAAAATAAGGTTCTGGTGGACAGAGGGTCAAGGAAACTCGACAAACATATTGCTTAACTGGCTGCAGTTTTTTTTGGCCATTAGCAACATACACATCTTTATAGTTAGCTACATAATTGGCCATGTTTCAGTTCCTGGCTGGACACAAGCTAGGTAGCTAACCACTTAAAAAAGTTGCAATTAGTCAAACGTCCCTGTGTATTAATAGCAACTGCTCATTAATGAGTACCGCTAGCTAGTTAGGATTATCCTGCTAACTTAGCTACAGTGAATCAGACACAGGCCAGGGCAAAATAGCAGGCTAATGCTAGCTAACGTTACAATTTCATGATAAAAGGATACGATTGGCTGCACCATAACCTTCTGGACCTTCTGCCCTTGTCCTCTGTACGCCATCCTCCTTGTAGGTTTAACGCTTTGTTGTCTAAAAACCTATTTTTCAGCAAAACATTTCAGTCCCAGGCGGACAGCGAAATTGAAATATTCACGTTGAAGTTCTCTTCAATGGCCCGCTCCCGGCCTTCCGCGTGCGCAAGCAGAGTGATTGTGCCGCAAGGTTGCAGTGCCCCTATGGGCGGGAGGTAGTTACTGCAGACAGAACCGTGTTGATGGGGGACGCCACAGTACGTTTCCCAATATGCATTACTTCTCCTGTGTATATGAATGATCAGCGTGGGGTAATGTATTGTCACTTGTGTAAGATTGTGTGTGAAAATAACTTCCCATTGAAAACACTGGTACAGACCAAGACCTTACAGAGATACCTTATTATTCAGTGACACTTCAATACATCAAAAGGACACAAGAACAAGAAAAAAATCTATATATATATTTTTTTACACAAGACAAGCAAAAATTCTGCTTTCAGCCAAGGATCCCAATTTGATTAATAAAAGACTTGTCAGTAGTTTGAAGCATTGGAGATGAGAACACTTACCACACATTTTCACATAGCAAATATTTTTTTGAGTATCATTATCATAAAGAAATGAAGGAGAAGAGAATCAGTCTAACATACCTTTAAACAGAGGGACTAGCATTGCTTAGGAGTGACGCCACATGTCGGAAGAGAATGCTATTGACCTGAAAAGCAGTCTATCCCTTACTTCTTTCTCTATATCCTCACTATTTGCCCTTTATTTTGACCTTCATGTGCACGTTGAGGTGAACCTTCTGAGTGAAAAACTTCCCACAGACCTCACAGCAATAGGGCTTCTCTCCTTTGTGGATCTTCTGATGGATTCTGAGAGTGGTGGCTGAGATTAACATTTTCCTACACTCAGAACACTTGAAGGGCTTCTCTCCTGTGTGGACCCTCAGCTCTCCCGCCTGTTTGAAGCCCTTTCCACAGGCGTGGCAGCGGTAGGGCTTCTCCGGATCTCATGGTGTCCCGTCAGTTCCTCTGAGGACCGGCACTGATTACCACACACAGTGCAGAGGTACGGCTCCTCCTGCGTGTGCACTCTCACATGCACATTGACATTTCCCACGTGCCTGAATGACTTGCTGCAGACCTTACAGGTGAAGGAGGGTTGTTGGATCTGGATGGAGACTCCTGGGAGTCTTTTCCACTTCCTCTCCTGCGTGAGTTTTCCATCTGCAGTTGTTAGTACTCATCATCACTTTCCTGGCTCTCACTCTCACTGGGGCTTTCACTCCGTGCTGAATGTGTTTTCCTCTGAGGGAGGCTGTGTCAGCGAGTGCTGATGAGTCTACAGTTCGGTATGCATGTAAGGAGACTGCTCTTCCCTAAAGCTGGCCCTGCCCTCCTGTTCCTCCTGTCCCAGACAGTGGGCTCCACTCCTGCGGCTGGTCATGGGGATCCTCTATGGAGCCTAAGAGTGCGAGCATCCGAGAATCTGAAAAGCTCAAATGACCATGGGGCATACAATAGTTAAAATGACCCACACCCTATTGGTAATTGTAATAGATAGAACGAAATATCTAAGAGGCATCCACATCATCAAAGAGAACTACACCTTCTGTTGATGATACCGTACCATTTTTCAAGTGCACAAGTGACAAATTATAGCTACTTAGCACCTATGGTAGACATATATGGATTTGTTAGAGACAGTAATACATAGGTTAGGCACTGTGGTATTGTTGCCAGAAACAAGATAGGTCGGAGTATACTTTAGGAAATTGTACATAAACTTCACATTAGCTACCAGCCTAGCTAGTTCCAGGCCTGAGACTAATGTTTCAGTGTTCACCGCGACGTCCAAAACGAGGCTCGTAGGCGCGCGTTCTCCTGCTTGGAACATAACATTTTACCCTCATAGTTGGTGATCATTTGTTCCATCACGACAAATATATCCTCAGCAGCTGCCGCTCCGCTAGAAATGCCATAAGCGATTCTGGTGAATTAATAAATGGTTGCAAGCAGCTACTGAAGCCATACTAGGAAATATTTGTCGAAGCGCCCCTTCCCTTCTCTTCTAGCTGTGCAGGCTGGAGCCTGAAGGTTTGTGCAATACTGCCACCTAGCGTGTTAGGTTCATACTGTCAAAGACAGTACAGTATTTGTGGTAAAATAATGCTTTGGGTTCATTTATTACTGTGTAGAGCTTAAGTTTAAGTGGAGGCCAAGGCAACGCAGATTAGTTAATCACTACTTTATTCTATTAGGACCAAATAAAACCAAGCTGCACAACATGTCTGTAGAAGTAGCAGACAGTGTATGTGTGTGGAGGGATGGAGGATGCTGCTTGTCAGGCTTAATGTGGTTTGTGGCTGGGATCACAGACTGGCCTGCACAGAGCCCTGACCTCAACCCCAGTAAACACCTTTGGGATGAATTGGAACGCCGACTGCGAGCCAGGCCTAATCGCCCAACATCAGTGCCCGACCTCACTAATGCTCTTGTGGCTGAATGGAAGCAAGTTCCAACATCTAGTGGAAAGCCTTCCCAGAAGAGTGGAGGCTGTAATAGCAGCAAAGGGGGGACCAACTCCATATGAATGCCCATAATTTTGATGTTCGACGATCAGGTGTCCACATATTTTTGGTCAAGTAGTGTAATACATTTAATAAAAATATTGTATAAATGTCCTAAAGCAAAAATATACACAAATAATACCTTATCTGATTAAATTGATTTAGAAAGGGGCACAAGACAGAGATGTCCTCTCTCCCCCCTCCTGTTTGCACTGTCAATTGAATCGCTTGCAGAAAGAATTAGACATGACCCAAACGTAACAGGTATCAGTATTGGTAAATATGAATATAAACGAAACTTATTTGCAGATGATTTCCTGATATACCTGACCAACACTGAAAACTTAATGCCCCCTTGCTAAAAATATTTTTCAGAATACTCTAAAATCTCAGGATATAAAATTAACATGGAAAAAATAAAATAATAATGGCAATAGGAAAAATAATAACTCATGATCTACAGCAATCCTTTAAGTGGACCACAAAAAATATCAAACACTTAGGATATAAGTGACAACAAACAACAAATATACAGTGCATTCGGAAAGTATTCAGACCCCTTGAATTTACGTTACAGCCTTATTGTAAAATGTATTACATCGTTTTTGTCACGGTTTCGGCCGAGGCTGCTCCTCCTCCTGGTTCGGGCAGGCTTGGCGGTCGTCGTCCCGGAGTACTAGCTGCCACCGATCTATGTTTCATGTTCGTTTGGTTTTGTCTTGATGTTGTACACCTGTGTCTTGTTAGTCCTCGTTAGTGTCCTATTTAGTTCTCGTTGTGTGTGTTTGTCTTTGTGTGTGATTGCTCTTCTGTTTCGTGTTGGAGCTACGTACTTCCCTCCAGTGTTTTGGAGAGGTTTTTCGCACATGTTAGTGCGCCGTTTGTTTGACGCCTGTGTGCGCCGTTATTTCGCCTTCGGGCTTATTGTGCTTATTTTCTACGTGAATATTGCACTAAAGTCTTTTGGACTGAGCTTCTGCGTCCTGCACTTGATTCATGCACCACATCCACCTTCAGCACCCCTTGACAGAATCACACACCAAAATGGAATCAGCTGGATCTGCAGTTACGCCTGAGTCGCTCGAGGAGCATGTTCGCGGCCAAGATGACCAGATACGACAACTGGGGACCGCTCTACAGGACGTCATCAACACCCTGCACCGATGGGAGGCCAGCGGGGTACCCACACCTCCACCTACCCTGCCAACCCCATCGGCCGGTCCACCAGTCCCAGGTCCGGAACCCAGGGGGATTCGGCTCTCGCTCCCGAGGGCGTATGGCGGAACAGCTGCCGGGTGTCAGGGGTTCCTCCTGCAGGTGGAGCTCTACCTGGCCACTGTACACCCGGTGCCCTCGGGACACGGAGCGTTTCCGCCCTCATCTCCTGTCTCACGGGCAAGGCGTTGGAGTGGGCTAACACCGAGTGGAGGAAGATGGACGCCAACACCATCTCCTACGCCGAGTTCTCCTGCCGCTTCAAGGCCGTGTTCGACCATCCACCTGAGGGCAAAGCGGCGGGGGCGTCTAGTCCACCTGAGACAGGGGAGGAGGAGCGCACAGGCGTTTGCTCTAGAGTTCCGGACTCTAGCGGCGGGACCGCAGGGTGGAATGAACGGGCCCTCATCGACCATTTTCGATGCAGCCTACGGGAGGGACGTTCAACGTGAGTTGGCCTGCAGGGATACCCATCTCACCTTCGACCAGTTGGTCGATATGTCCATCCGTCTGGACACCCTGCTGGCCACCCGTGGACGTCATGAGGGGGTCCGTCCATTCCCGCCCTCCGGCACCGCCGAGCCCTATGGAGCTCGGGGGTGCCGGCGCTATAGAAAGGAGGAGGAGGAGCCCGAGGGGGCCTGTCTCCTGCACCAAGTGCGGTCGTGGAGGGCACACTGCGGCCAGGTGCTGGGGAGGGTTCTCCGGGGAGAAGACAACAGGCCACGCACTGGGGGGGCCTCCCAGGTGGTAGACGTCCCACTTACCCAGAGCTTTCTGTTGCGCACTTTTGTATACCTGTGTGTTTTCCACAGGTTGCACCTCATTCCCAGCATAAGGCGCTAGTAGATTCAGGCGCAGCTGGGAATTTTGTTGATCGGAAGTTTTGTTTAGATTTAGGGATCCCTCTCCTACCTGTTGACAAACCTTTTCCCGTTCATGCCTTAGATAGCCGCCCGTTGGGGTCGGGGTTGATTAGGGAGATCACAGCACCACTTAGGATGTGTGCGCAGGGGGTCATGAAGAGACTATACAGCTGTATCTGATCGACTCTCCTGCGTACCCAGTGGTGCTGGGAATTCCTGGTTAAGCACCCATAACCCTGCTATTTCGTGGCAACAGAGGGCTCTCGATGGTTGGTCTGCTCAGTGCGAGGGGCGATGTCTGGAGTGTTTCCGTGGGGGCGACTTCGGTGGAAAGTCCAAACCAAGTGCCCGCACTGCACATTCCGCCTGAATATGGGGATTTAGCTCTCGTGTTTAGTAAAACTAGGGCGACGCAGTTGCCTCCTCATAGACAGGGGGATTGTGCGATTGATCTCCAGGCAGGAGCAGCGCTCCCACGAGCCACGTGTATCCTTTGTCTCAAGAGGAGAGAAAAGCTATGGAGACTTACATAGCCAAATCTTTGAGACAGGGATACATTCGGCCCTCCACTTCTCCCGCCTCCTCGAGTTTCTTTTTTTGTGAAGAAGAAAGATGGAGGGTTGCGCCCGTGCATTGATTACCGTGGTCTCAATCAGATTACTGTGAAATACAGTTATCCACTCCCTCTGATTGCGACCATGACAGAGTCATTGCATGGAGCACGGTTTTCCACAAAATTGGATCTCAGGAGCGCGTATAACTTAGTGCGCATTAGGGAGGGCGACGAATGGAAGACAGCGTTTAGTACCACGTCAGGTCATTTCGAATATCTCGTCATGCCATATGGGTTGATGAATGCTCCATCAGTCTTCCAATCCTTCGTAGATGACATTTTCCGGGATATGCGGGGACAAGGGGTGGTCGTGTACATTGATGACATTCTGGTGTACTCGTCTACCCGAGCGAGCATATAACCCTGGTGCGTCGTGTATTGAGGAGGCTGTTGGAGCCACGACCTATATGTCAAGGCAGAGAAATGTCTGTTTTTCCAGGAGTCGGTCTCCTTTTTGGGTTATCGGTTGTCCGCGTCAGGGGTGAGAATGGAGGTGGAGCAGTTGTGCGTATTGGCAAACTCCAACCACTGTAAAGAGGTGCAGCAGTTCTTGGGCTTTGCGAATTACTACCGGAGGTTTATCCGGGGTTTTGGACAGGTGGCAGCTCCCATCACGTCCCTTCTGAAAGGGGGTCCGGTGCGCCTGCAGTGGTCAGCTGATGCGGACAGGGCCTTTAGGAGACTGAAGGACCTGTTTACGTCGGCTCCGGTGCTGGGCGCATCCGGATCCCGCGTACCCCTTTCAGGTTGAGGTAGACGCGTCTGAGGCTGGTATAGGGGCCGTTCTCTCTCAACGGTCCGGCACGCCACCTAAACTCCGGCCCCTGTGCTTTTTACTCAAAAAAGCTCAGCCCGGCGGAGCGTAACTATGACGTTGGGGACAGGGAGCTGTTAGCTGTAGTTCAAGCCCCTTAAGGTGTGGAGGCATTGGCTTGAGGGGCTCAACACCCTTTCCTCATTTTGACTGACCATCGGAACCTGGAGTACATCCGGGCAGCGAGGAGACTGAACCCTCGCCAGGCTCGATGGAGTATGTTTCTCACCAGGTTCGTATTTAAAATCACGTACATCCCTGGGTCCCAGAATGGTAAGGCAGATGCGCTGTCCCAAGCGGTATGACACGGAGGAGAGGTCCGTTGAGCCCACTCCCATACTACCGGAGTCTTGCCTTGTGGCACCGGTGGTGTGGGAGGTCGGTGCCGAAATCGAGCGGCGTTGCGTGCCGACCCCAGCCCTCCACAGTGTCCTGAGGGTCGGAAGTACGTTCGCTCGAGAGTCGGGATCGACTCATTTACTGGGCTCACACGTCACCCTCCTCTGGACATCCGGGTATTGGCCGGACAGTGCATTGCCTTAGCACTAAATACTGGTGGCCCACTTTGGCTAGGGATGTGAGGGTTTATGTCTCCTCCTGCTCGGTGTGCTCCCAGTGTAAGGCGCCCCGACATCTGCCCAGGGGTAAGTTACAACCCCTGCCCGTTCCACAACGACCATGGTCCCACCTCTCGGTGGATTTTGTGACAGACCTTCCCCTCTCTCAGGGGAATACCACCATCCTGGTCGTTGTGGACCGGTTCTCTAAGGCCTGTCGTCTTCTCCCTATGTCGGGTCTTCCTACTGCCCTACAGACCGCTGAGGCCCCTATTTACCCACGTCTTCCGGCATTACGGGGTACCCGAGGATATAGTGTCTGATCGAGGCCCCCAGTTTACCTCCCGTGTTTGGAGAGCGTTCATGGAGCGTTTGGGGGTCTCGGTTAGCCTTACCTCAGGGTACCACCCGGAGAGTAACGGGCAGGTAGAACGTGTCAACCAGGATGTGGGTAGGTTTCTGAGGTCGTATTGCCAGGGCCGGCCGGAGGAGTGGGCACGGTACATTCCCTGGGCCGAGATGGCCCAGAACTCTCTCCGCCACTCCTCTACCAACCTAACCCCCCTTCCAATGTGTGTTAGGTTACCAGCCGGTTCTGGCACCTTGGCAGCAGAGTCAGATCGAGGCCCTGCGGTGGATGATTGGATGAGGCGCTCGGAAGAGACGTGGAACGCTGCCCACGTCCACCTGCAGCGGGCCGTCGCTTCGTCACAAGGGCGGCGCCCGATCTCCACCGCAATGAGGGGCCGGTGTACGCACCCGGAGATCGAGTCTGGCTCTCTACCAGAAACCTACCCCTCCGCCTGCCCTGCCGGGAAGCTGGGTCGGCGGTTTGTGGGACCCTTTAAAGTCCTGAGAAGATTGAACGAGGTGTGTTATAGGTTACATCTACCTGTTGAGTATAGGAATATTAACCCCTCGTTCCATGTGTCTCTTCTCAGGCCGGTGGTAGCTGGTCCACTCCAGGACAATGAGATAGGGAGACTCCTCCGCCCCCACTGGACATCGAGGGGGCTCCGGCGTACACCGTTCGGTCCATCTTGGACTCAAGACGCCGGATGGGGGTCTCCAGTATCTCGTGGAGTGGGAGGGGTACGGCCCGGAGGAGCGGTGCTGGGTGCCGCGGAGGGACATCCTAGACCCATCTCTCCTGTCGGAGTTCCACCGGGACCAGCCCGCGCGCCCTGCTCCGCGTCCTCCTGGTCGTCGCTGGGGTCGGCGCACGGCTGGAGCCGCGCGTCAAGGGGGGGGTACTGTCACGGTTTCGGCCGAGGCTGCTCCTCCTGGTTCGGGCAGGCTTCGGCGGTCGTCGTCCCCGGAGTACTAGCTGCCACCGATCTATGTTTCATGTTCGTTTGGTTTTGTCTTGATGTTGTACACCTGTGTCTTGTTAGTGTCCTATTTAGTTCTCGTTGTGTGTGTTTGTCTTTGTGTGTGATTGCTCTTCTGTTTCGTGTTGGAGCTACGTACTTCCCTCCAGTGTTTTGGAGAGGTTTTTCGCACATGTTAGAGCGCCGTTTGTTTGACGCCTGTGTGCGCCGTTATTTCGCCTTCGGGCTTATTGTGCTTATTTTCTACGTGAATATTGCACTAAAGTCTTTTGGACTGAGCTTCGCGTCCTGCGCTTGATTCATGCACCACACCCACCTTCAGCACCCCTTGACAGTTTTTTCCCCTCATGTTTGCAAATTTATATATTCGAACTGGAAATGTATTCCTTGTACTCTGTTTATTGTTTTCTCCAATGCCTCAAATATCTAAACAGTCGCCGCTGTTAAACGCTGAGTGACAAACACATTCAACAACTGTAGTTTGACCTCTCTCTCTCTCAAACACAAATCAATTCAATTCAAACGGCTTTATTGGCATGGGAAACGTATGTTTACATTGCCAAAGCAAGTGAAATAGATAATAAACAAAAGTGAAATAAACAATGAACAGTAAACATTACACTCAAAAAAGTTCCAAAGGAATAGAGACATTTCAAATGTCATTTTATGGCTATTTACAGTGTTGTAACGATGTGCAAATAGTAGCCAATGCAAATGTTGCCATACAGTGGGGAAAAAAGTATTTAGTCAGCCACCAATTGTGCAAGTTCTCCCACTTAAAAATATGAGAGAGGCCTGTAATTTTCAACATAGGTACACGTCAACTATGACAGACACATTTAGAATTTTTTTCTCCAGAAGATCACATTGTAGGATTTTTAATGAATTTATTTGCAAATTATGGTGGAAAATAAGTATTTGGTCAATAACAAAAGTTTCTCAATACTTTGTTATATACCCTTTGTTGGCAATAACACAGGTCAAACGTTTTCTGTAAGTCTTCACAAGGTTTTCACACACTGTTGCTGGTATTTTGGCCCATTCCTCCATGCAGATCTCCTCTAGAGCAGTGATGTTTTGGGGCTGTCGCTGGGCAACACGGACTTTCAACTCCCTCCAAAGATTTTCTATGGGGTTGAGATCTGGAGACTGGCTAGGCCACTCCAGGACCTTGAAATGCTTCTACGAAGCTACTCCTTCGTTGCCGGGCGGTGTGTTTGGGATCATTGTCATGCTGAAAGACCCAGCCACGTTTCATCTTCAATGTCCTTGCTGATGGAAGGAGGTTTTCACTCAAAATCTCACGATACATGGCCCCATTCATTCTTTCCTTTACACGGATCAGTCGTCCTGGTCCCTTTGCAGAAAAACAGCCCCAAAGCATGATGTTTCCACCCCCATGCTTCACAGTAGGTATGGTGTTCTTTGGATGCAACTCAGCATTCTTTGTCCTCCAAACACGACAAGTTGAGTTTTGACCAAAAAGTTATATTTTGGTTTCATCTGACCATATGACATTCTCCCAATCCTCTTCTGGATCATCCAAATGCACTCTAGCAAACTTCAGACGGGCCTGGACATGTACTGGCTTAAGCAGGGGGACACGTCTGGCACTGCAGGATTTGAGTCCCTGGCGGCGTAGTGTGTTACTGATGGTAGGCTTTGTTACTTTGGTCCCAGCTCTCTGTAGGTCATTCACTAGGTCCGCCCGTGTGGTTCTGGGATTTTTGCTCACCGTTCTTGTGATCATTTTGACCCCACGGGGTGAGATCTTGCGTGGAGCCCCAGATCGAGGGGAGATTGTCAGTGGTCTTGTATGTCTTCCATTTCCTAATAATTGCTCCCACAGTTGATTTCTTCAAACCAAGCTGCAGATTCAGTCTTCCCAGCCAGGTGCAGGTCTACAATTTTGTTTCTGGTGTCCTTTGACAGCTCTTTGGTCTTGGCCATAGTGGAGTTTGGAGTGTGACTGTTTGAGGTTGTGGACAGGTGTCTTTTATACTGATAACAAGTTCAAACAGGTGCCATTAATACAGGTAACGAGTGGAGGACAGAGGAGCCTCTTAAAGAAGAAGTTACAGGTCTGTGAGAGCCAGAAATCTTGCTTGTTTGTAGGTGACCAAATACTTATTTTCCACCATAATTTGCAAATAAATTCATTAAAAATCCTACAATGTGATCTTCTGGAGAAAAAAAATTCTAAATGTGTCTGTCATAGTTGACGTGTACCTATGTTGAAAATTACAGGCCTCTCTCATATTTTTAAGTGGGAGAACTTGCACAATTGGTGGCTGACTAAATTCTTTTTCCCCCACTGTAGATTTCTTGTGACACTTCACAAAGATACCATCAGACTACATTGTCTCTTTGATTCAGTACTCTGCCATCTATTGGTAGACTGGTGTAATGCAGCCCTTTGAATGGCCAAAAAGTATGCCACTTTGATCAGTGGAGTGGAGTTAAAATAATAATCATGGTCAAAATAATGATCTTGTGCGAATGTAATCTTACTGGAAACACAGCCGTCAAGATTCCCCCCATCTACTTATATATCTCACTGGTCATCCCCAAAGCCAAAACCTCCTTTGGCCGCCATTCCTTCCAGTTCTCTGCTGCCAATGACTGGAACGAATTGCAAAAATCTCTGAAGCTGGAGACTCTTATCTCCCTCACTAACTTTAAGCATCAGTTGTCAGAGCACCTTACCGATCACTGCACCTGTACACAGCCCATCTGAAATTAGCACACTCAACTGCCTCATCCCCATATTGTTATTTATTTTGCACATTTGCACCCCAGTATCTCTATTTGCACATCATCTCTTGCACATCTATCATTCCAGTGTTAATAATAATTGCAATTATTTTGCACTATGGCCTATTTATTGCCTTACCTCCATAACATGCTACATTTGCACACACTCTATATATATTTTCTGTTGTATTTTTGACTTTATGTTTTGTTTTACCCCATATGTAACACTGTGTTGTTGTTTTATCGCACTGCTTTGCTTTATCTTGGCCAGGTCGCAGTTGTAAATGAGAACTTGTTCTCAACTGGCTTACCTGGTTAAATAAAGGTGAAATAAAACAATATATATATATATAGCAGGTGACTGCGAAAAGATGGAAAAGTCAGGTATTTTCATAACTTGCATTACCACAGACTAAGATAATTCCAGTATTGTTCTATACTATCTATTCTTACTAGGGAAAACATCAATGTCCACTGTTATTGAAATGTAAATCATTTTTAGTAAATCAATACATTTAACTACAAGTGATTTATGATTAGCATGTCACGCATTACGTTATACGCAACTTGCCCCTGCACTTTTGACTAGGAACCCCCTAGCGCGAACCTGCCAACGCCCGGCGTAGAGACACAGAGAGGATACGGTACGGAAAATCACTTTTTCATCAATTATTTCTTCCTGTAGAGTGGTTAAAAGCTGTGTTATTACTAGCATGTCACTATCAACGTATGTATCTGGTTGTTTACTTCATTGGAGATAAATGTTTCATTTTGTCAATCTCATTCAACAACAGCATCCGCTTGCTAGCCAGTCTACTGCAAACTAACGTTACTAGCTAGCAGTAGAGGAAGCTGCTAGCAAGCTAGGTCAACGCTAATCATCCATTTTCAATTAAATATTCTATCTAAATGAGCTAACCGGTCTGACAGGGTTCGTATGAAAACAATTAAGTAACACTAATATGTATTTCTTCATCCTTGACCAATAACACTGTTGCTAGCTGTTAACTTAGCTAACTAAGTAGCTCGAATGGCGATGGTTGCTCACTGCTTAAAACTGCCAGGGAGAGTAACGTTACTGCAGCTTGGAGAAAGCCTGGAACAAAAACTAAACTATGGTAGCCAGCACACATAATGTTCCATTATTTCAAGACAACGTAGTTTGTAAATGTAACGTTAATGTTACCTAGGCGTGTTATTATTTAGCCAATTGTTTTGATTGTCGACCATTTCACTATCAGTGTGTGTTAGAATTGTCAGGTCAGACAGATTAGGCCATCGACTAGGATGACCCATCGTTAGTTAGCTCGTAACTAGTTATTAGATGGATAGTTGTACATCGGGGTGGTACATTGTTATCAACAAGCTACCAGGAAATTATTCATCCTTACTTACTCAGTTAAGAAGTTGGGGTTGACAGCCGGCCAATGTTTATATGATGCTGCATTCCTGTGGAGTCCGGATGTTGAATCCGCATTAACATTGATTGCATAGCTAAATAATCCAATAATGTTGGATGTTGCAATAAAACAGACGGAGACTGACCTTCCATGCTGATTACCCAGGCTAATTCTAATCAAGATACAATCGGACTCGAGGTCCATGCCATAGGAAAGTGTGTGTGGTAGTTGGCTTGTTTTGTGTAGAGCTGATTCCCCAGTGCCCTATATAGTCAGTGCTGATAGAAAAGTGATCCAACCGAACTCTATTGACTTTCTGTGGTACATTTATTTCATTTGTTTGGTGTACCAGACAGAACATTGGTGTGTGGCAATAGTAGTTTGGCTGTATTTACTAACATGGACCTTTTGAATGACGTGTATGGCTATGTGGCTTGGTTAGCAGTATGTGAGTCAGTGTGTTTTTCTACATAGGCAGTAGGAAGGAAACAAGGAGGCTGTGAATGATCACTAAAGCCTTTCAGGGTGAGTAAATCCGGTGTAGTACCAGACACGGCCTTGCAGATAGAGCTGATTTTGGTAGCCTATTACTGCACAGCATTTTACTGTAAGCCCAGACGGGAAGTCCCTGAAAATCATTGTACAGCTACGTTCTGTGTCCCCTGCTCTCAACATTTGACATTTTAGTCGTTTAGCAGACACTCTTATCCAGAGCGACTGACAGTAGTGAGTGCATACATTTGAATACTTTTTTTGTACTCTAGAAGTGCCATAGATATGAAAAGACACCATATTGGTTTGCTAGGAAGGGTAGCCTAATTTCAAGTTTCTACTGAATTTCTTGATGTTTTTTTTACTACAGTGAACACCTGCATCTACAAAGGGGTGGGATCGGGAATCTTCTCTTTAGACATTCTTGGAATAGCTGAACACCCGCTAGAATTAGTTCAACATTAGATGTGTGTGTGGTGATGTACATTTACATTTTAGTCATTTAGCAGACGCTCTTATCCAGAGCGACTTACAGTTAGTGAGTGCATACATATATATTTTTTTCATACTGTAGATGTAGACTCCTTACAGTTGTAGTAATGACTGCATCAGCCTTAATCCACACATTTGTGTTTGTAGGCCAGCCAGCACTCTGAAACAAGTTCAGCCAGGTCAGTGAAATAAGATTATAGATAAACAGACAGACAGAATCAGTATTGACAGTCAGACAGATGCAGTGTAGTCAGGTGAAAAGGCCACATTGCTAGGTGTTGGTTGGCAACTATTTGAGTTTCCTTTTAACTGTACATTTTATTAAAGAGATAAGCCTACAGGAGATTATCAAATTATGGACAGAAGTGTGTGTGTGTGTGGAACGCTGGGATCGGGATAAGAGCCTATGCTCTCACGGGCCTACATGCACCAAAGATGGTGTCTGTAACCACTAGATTGACCGAACCCCAGGCCGTTGTGCCTACTTTGAGGGTCCATCCGTTTTGACTTGGCCGGTGCATTGGCCTTGGCAGAATTTGCTGTAGCCGTCTCATGACATCAGGTTTGGTCCTGCTGTCATGCATGTCAGCTATCTGGAAGTATCATAATTGTATTAGGCATTAACAGTGTTGATTAGACACAGATAGAGGATGTCAGTGCTGAGTAAAAGATGGATAGACGGACAGACTGTCAGTGCTGCTAGACAGACATTTTACACCTTGCAGGCTGTTGGTTGAACATGCTCATTAGTCTAGCAGTGGGCAGCAGTAGGCTTAATGGGTCCCGGTTTTGTCTCGTAAACTGCTCAGGGTGGAGGGGCTAGATGTGGCAACATTTGGACCACTGTGGGTTCTCGTCATGCAGACCACCTAAACAGTGCTATCACTCTTAACTTGGTATCAGCATCAGCTCAACCCAGCCAGTGTCCAGCTGCCTGGAGCCAGTGTAGGAAGAAAACACCCTGATTAATCTGCTGTGAGTGTGTCCTTCTGGAACAGAACGATGGTCAGCCCCACATCATCAGGGTGTTGTAGTGTGACTAGTTTGTTCACTCACTCCTTTCTTTTCTTTCACTCTTACACTCTTGCTCACTTGCAATATGACTCGCAGTCTTGCTTTCTCTCTCCTCCTCCCTCTCTTCCTCCCTTTCGCTCACTCCCTAGGAATGGGCATGAGTACTAACATACTAGGCTTGGACGGTATACTGTATAATGGGGTATTTGGGAAAAGCCACAGGATGGATTTTAAATGCCGTCAACTATTTATTTAGAATTTTTTCAAGAAATTTGAATATTTGTAGCTACTTTTTAAGTTAATACATGCAGTAAAATTGTGCAATACGTTAGGAGATTAAGCAAATTGCGTTCTTCATTTCACCTGTCACCTTATTTTACATTATGAAGCTTACCGTAGTTCCCCCAGAACGGTTGAGCCAGTCGTGTTTGTTTGTAAATAGCACAGCGGGAGATGGCAGGAGCTGTTAAGTCCATAGCATTCTATATCTATCGTCGAGTCTCTGTTGTGCAGTGCACATGAGGTGATGAAGTTATACTTGTATGCAATTCACTACTAAATGTTTGCCATCATATCTTTGAATAGCTTTCTGCCAGAAGTCAAAGAGCTCTTGATGAGTTATCAGTACTAGGGTTTGGCATTTGACCTTTTTTTACTGTTCGAGTACTCACACAATTTTTTCTGAGTAATCAAATAAAATAAAAAAAGTTTTTTTTGGAACAATGAACAAAATATGTGTGCATTTATCTATATACCAACAGTGTGCAACAATCCCTAATTGAGGTAGCCAAGCGTTTAAGAGCATTGGGCCAGTGACCGAAAGTCGCTGGTTCGTATCCCCAAGCCGACAAGGTGGAAAAATATGCCGTTCTGCCCTTGAGCAAGGCAGTTAACCCCCAACATCAACTGCTCCCTGGGCTGCGATGACATGGACATCGATTAAGCCAGCCCCCCGCACTTCTCTGATTCAGAGGGGTTGGGTTAAATGCGGAAGACACATTTCGGTTGAATTCATTCAGTTGTGCAACTGACTAGGTATTCCATTTCCCAGATAATAAATCCTAATTGCCTCATATATATTTACATTTTACATTTTAGTCATTTAGCAGACACTCTTATCCAGAGCGACTTACAGTTAGTGAGTGCATACATTATTTTTTATTTTTCATACTGGCCCCCTGTGGGAATCGAACCCACAACCCTGGCATTGCAAACCTCATGCTCTACCAACTGAGCTACATCCCTGCCGGCCATTCCTTTCCCTACCCTGGACGATGCTGGGCGAATTGTGCGCCGCCCCATGGGTCTCCCGGTCGCGGCCGGCTACGACAGAGCCTCTATATATATATATATATATATATATATATATATATATATATATATATATATATATATATATATATATATATATATACATACACACACACACAGTGAGGGAAATAAGTATTTGATCCCTTGCTGATTTTGTAAGTTTGCCCACTGACAAAGAAATGATCAGTCTATAATTTTAATGGTAGGTTTATTTGAACAGTGAGAGACAGAATAACAACAAAAAAATCCAGAAAAACGCATGCCAATAAATTGATTTGCATTTTAATGAGGGAAATAAGTATTTGACCCCCTCTCAATCAGAAAAATGTCTGGCTCCCAGGTGTCTTTTATACAGGTAACGAGCTGAGATTAGGAGCACACTCTTAAAGGGAGTGCTCCTAATCTCAGCTTGTTACCTGTATAAACGACACCTTTCCACAGAAGCAATCAATCAATCAGATTCCAAACTCTCCGCCAAGACCAAAGAGCTCTCCAAGGATGTCAGGGACAAGATTTTAGACCTACACAAGGCTGGAATGGGCTACAAGACCATCGCCAAGCAGCTTGGAGAGAAGTTGACAACAGTTGGTGCGATTATTCGCAAATGGAAGAAACACAAAAGAACTGTCAATCTCCCTCGGCCTGGGGCTCAATGCAAGATCTCACCTTGTGGAGTTGCAAGGATCATGAGAACAGGTGAGGAATCAGCCCAGAACTACACAGGAGGATCTTGTCAATGATCTCAAGGCAGCTGGGACCATAGTCACCAAGAAAACAATTGGTAACACACTACGCCGTGAAGGACTGAAATCCTGCAGCGCCCGCAAGGTCCCCCTGCTCAAGAAAGCACATATACAGGCCCGTCTGAAGTTTGCCAATGAACATCTGAATGATTCAGAGGAGAACTGGGTGAAAGTGTTGTGGTCAGATGAGACCAAAATCGAGCTCTTTGGCATCAACTCAACTCGCCGTGTTTGGAGGAGGAGGAATGCTGCCTATGACCCCAAGAACACCATCCCCACCGTCAAACATGGAGGTCGAAACATTATGCTTTGGGAGTGTTTTTCTGCTAAGGGGACAGGACAACTTCACCGCATCAAAGGGACGATGGACGGGGCCATGTACCGTCAAATCTTGGGTGAGAACCTCCTTCCCTCAGCCAGGGCATTGAAAATGGGTCGTGGATGGGTATTCCAGCATGACAATTACCCAAAACACACTACCAAGGCAACAAAGGAGTGGCTCAAGAAGAAGCACATTAAGGTCCTGGAGTGGCCTAGCCAGTCTACGGACCTTAATCCCATAGAAAATCTGTGGAGGGGAGCTGATGGTTCGAGTTGCCAAACGTCAGCCTCGAAACCTTAATGACTTGGAGAAGATCTGCAAAGAGGAGTGGGACAAAATCCCTCCTGAGATGTGTGCAAACCTGGTGGCCAACTACAAGAAACGTCTGACCTCTGTGATCGCCAACAAGGGTTTTGCCACCAAGTACTAAGTCATGTTTTGCAGAGGGGTCATACTTATTTCCCTCATTAAAATGCAAATCAATTTATAACATTTTTGACATGCATTTTTCTGGATTTTTTTGTTTTTATTCTGTCTCTCACTGTTCAAATAAACCTACCATTAAAATTATAGACTGATCATGTCTTTGTCAGTGGGCAAACGTACAAAATCAGCAGGGGATCAAATACTTTTTTCCCTCACTGTAAATAAACATCTCATTAAAGTTTTTCTGCAGTTTCTGGCGCCTCCCTCATGTCAGTATCGTTGTGGACCTGAGGTTGTAGCCAATATGTATAGTCTAGCACCTACACTTTCACTTGTAGGCTAATTATTTATGTACATTTTATTAGGGCTGTCTCTGACTAAAAACAATCTTGGTCGACCGAAAGTCGCCTGTTCTTTCGACCAAATGACTGGCAGACATTTTTAAACGTGTATTTTTCCATATACAGTGGGGGGAAAAAAGTATTTAGTCAGCCACCAATTGTGCATGTTCTCCCACTTAAAAAGATGAGAGAGGCCTGTAATTTTCATCATAGGTACACGTCAACTATGACAGACAAATTGAGAAAAGAAAATCCAGAAAGAGCTGTCAAAGGACACCAGAAACAAAATTGTAGACCTGCACCAGGCTGGGAAGACTGAATCTGCAATAGGTAAGCAGCTTGGTTTGAAGAAATCAACTGTGGGAGCAATTATTAGGAAATGGAAAACATACAAGACCACTGATAATCTCCCTCGATCTGGGGCTCCACGCAAGATCTCACCCCGTGGGGTCAAAATGATCACAAGAACGGTGAGCAAAAATCCCAGAACCACACGGGCGGACCTAGTGAATGACCTGCAGAGAGCTGGGACCAAAGTAACAAAGCCTACCATCAGTAACACACTACGCCGCCAGGGACTCAAATCCTGCAGTGCCAGACGTGTCCCCCTGCTTAAGCCAGTACATGTCCAGGCCCGTCTGAAGTTTGCTAGAGTGCATTTGGATGATCCAGAAGAGGATTGGGAGAATGTCATATGGTCAGATGAAACCAAAATATAACTTTTTGGTCAAAACTCAACTTGTCGTGTTTGGAGGACAAAGAATGCTGAGTTGCATCCAAAGAACACCATACCTACTGTGAAGCATGGGGGTGGAAACATCATGCTTTGGGGCTGTTTTTCTGCAAAGGGACCAGGACGACTGATCCGTGTAAAGGAAAGAATGAATGGGGCCATGTATCGTGAGATTTTGAGTGAAAACCTCCTATCAGCAAAGACATTGAAGATGAAACGTGGCTGGGTCTTTCAGCATGACAATGATCCCAAACACACCGCCCGGGCAACGAAGGAGTGGCTTCGTAAGAAGCATTTCAAGGTCCTGGAGTGGCCTAGCCAGTCTCCAGATCTCAACCCCATAGAAAATCTTTGGAGGGAGTTGAAAGTCCGTGTTGCCCAGCGACAGCCCCAAAACATCACTGCTCTAGAGGAGATCTGCATGGAGGAATGGGCCAAAATACCAGCAACAGTGTGTGGAAACCTTGTGAAGACTTACAGAAAACGTTTGACCTGTGTCATTGCTAACAAAGGGTATATAACAAAGTATTGAGAAACTTTTGTTATTGACCAAATACTTATTTTCCACCATAATTTGCAAATCAATTCATAAAAAATCCTACAATGTGATTTTCTGGATTTTTTTTTCTCATTTTGTCTGTCATAGTTGACGTGTACCTATGATGAAAATTACAGGCCTCTCTCATATTTTTAAGTGGGAGAACTTGCACAATTGGTGGCTGACTAAATACTTTTTTCCCCCACTGTATGTAGACACCCCATGTGTTTTAATAAAATCACCTATATGCATTGAGTTTGTCTGATGCTTTAAGCGTACGGTTTGATGAAATAAGACAAATGTCTTAAGAGGGCACCAGAGATCTAGATAACCAGAACCTTAACCTGACCCAACTATTCTCCTCCCACTCCTGCTGGCTTACTCTCCTGAAATTGCCAGTAATAGGCTACACGAGGAGTCGGTAACCTTTCTCATATTGAATGCCAATTTATCTTACAATTTCTTCCGATCTGCGTGCCAGTTATGGTTTTCATATGCAAATTTTTGTGAAACTGTTCAATTAAATGAACATCTTCATATCTCAAAATCATTGTCATGTGGTTAATCAAAATTGTATCTAAATGAAAATGATACAAACCTAAAAGTAACTTCAATTGACAACTATGTAAAAATAGCCTACATAAAGCCAACAAATAAAAACATTGCAGCCTGCTGGTAGAAAATATCCTGATAAATATCCTATGAATCACATTGGCTACACATGGCCTGTCTGCAATGATCTTGAAACATTGTATCAACTGTTAACTTGGGTCGGGCAAAGCTTGCGCTAGCGAATTTGCAACATTGTATAAAATATTCTGGGCCCTCCAAAGTTTCCAGGTCCAGTGAGCTCTGTACAGACACAGCTGTAGGCTATTTGCGCAAGGGATAAGAAGCAGTGCTTGACTTGGGCAGGAGCTCACCGGAGTGGAGTACCTACACCTCAAATGTTCTACTGCTTGAGCTTCTGTTCCTCTTATAGAATATTAGCCCAACATTATTGTGGAGCTCCTGCACCTAAACAGTACCAGCACCCAAAATGAGTACCGGAACCTATTCAGTCCAAGTCAAGCACTGATAAGAAGTAATCGGGTTGGCCTATTTTATTACGTTTCCACTGGATCCGAGCATGACGTTGTTCCCTTTCACACTGAGTGGTTATCGAAAGGGAGAGAGCTTGAAAGTTTTTTCAAATACATTGAGGAACTATTGTAATTCTCAAAAAACAGACTTTGTTTGCTTGCTGTTTGAGGTGAAGAAAACATTACTTTGAGAAGCGCCACAGCTCATTAGTGGTGGTGCGTTAAGCCAATCAGAAATACTATCAGATCCCCAAATGGGCACATTTATATGCCTACATTTGCGCGCAGGCCAGGTAGCCTATTGGCCTACTTCTATGCATGAGCGTCCTTACTCAACATTGACAGGAGCGCTCCAAACAAAAGACAATGACTTAATTGACAAACTCGTAAATTGAATTAAATAAACAAAACTTGTTTCTCACAAGTGTAGCATAGGTTGTGCACTCTTCAAACAATGTGTCCACTCAGACAATGAGAACAGGAAGACTGGAATAATAATGTTGAATGCATAAAAATATATTACTGTAACCAAAGTAACAAACATTGTAGATTAGGAATTAACGGTAAATGTACTACTGGTAATATATGTAATGGGGAATTTATATACACTAACAATCAAAGCAAACAATTTACACAATTAAGTTACGAAACAATACATGTGCACAAATTGGCGGGAGAGAGCGCATTCTGGAGAGAGAAGTGCATTGTGCATCTGGGCGCATGGTCAATCCGACGTCTGCATTGGCCATGCAGCATTTACGGTGATATGGCCTCAGCAGAAGTCAGGGTGTTCATACTTCTTGCGCTTCGCAGAGCACTGCAGGGCTGTTGTCAAGGTAGTGAGTTTGTGTTTATACAGGATGTACCGCCCCCACCAACAGCCTAATGACCAAACAATCAACCGGTCGACTAATTGGGGTCAGCCCTAACATTTATATACACTTGTGTTTTTCTTAACAGAATGTCTAGTGTGTTTCGGTTTTCTAATCAATGTATTTGGCTATTTTGGTTAATGGCCTTGGTCCCCCAGCAGATTGCCTTGGTGCCCTGGCAGATTGGGCATCTCTTGAAGGCCAAATGTCCTTGCCCTTAAAATCACAAAAATTCCAGGCCTGGTTGTCTGTGTGAATGGCCTGCGGTGGCTGGAGTCTAGGGGACTGACTGCATGGAGGATTCAGTTGTAGCTCTGATTAGACAAAGATCCACTTGGATGGTAACCATTGCACAGTAAATAATGCACTAGAACAAAACGTTGTCAATACAGAATATAATCAATCACTGTTCCTGTTTTACTGACCTCAGCCGTTACGTCAATATTATAATTAGATAATATGATACGTTATGTATGTATTTCTATATAGGCATTTATTTTTGTTGAATTCTTTATTTATTTAGGCTAATTCAAATGTGTTGTGCCAATAACATCTGTTGACATAGTAGGACTCTCTGTGTGGATATGGGTTATTGATTTGCTGCTAGATGTTGCTGTACTAATGAAAAAGCATAATTTAGGTCTGGCTATCAAGTCAGTGTCTTAGGTCAGTTTGATCCATTTGTATTTATATTTTTAAAAAGCTGCAATTGAAAGTATGCCACCCTCTTCTTCCAGGTCAGCCAATCAGATCTATCTGTCTGCCTGTCGATGCTTACTGGTTTCTTCCCTGTTCCTCTCCTCTCATTCCCTGTTCCTTTCCGATTCCCACCAGTAAAACGGACCATTTCATTATTGCGACCTTGGTCTTGTTTATTCTATGGGTGTAGTGAAGATCAGATGTGGTGGATCAGTGTGAGGAGGTGTGTGTATTCCCTAGACTCACAAAACCCAGCGTTCTCCATCTCACCGACAGAGCCCATTTATCCATGTCAGCAGTCCAGCTCTGCTGTATGTGTGACCCTGCACAGCCACAGTACTATTTAAACGACCCAAATGTCATTCCCTCTATAGTTCTCTCCATTAGGGCAGTTTCTGGAGGTGTGATTGTAAAGTTACAGTACAGGGCCCTGTCCCTTCCCATCACCCAGATCTAAAAGAATCAGATGAGTGGATTAGCAATATTCCTGAAGCTCTATTCAACTCATTTGTAGGCTATTGGAGCCATCCCCATAACGGAAGGGTTTGGGCTAGGCAAGAGGTTGTTTTACAGACCGGGCCTGCCTCAATCAGCTGTGGAACAGGAGATTTTCTGGGTGTTGGACCTTGTAGTCACTGTTGCACTTCTTAACCAACACTTCTCTTTCACTGAACTGAGATGTGGTCTCTGTGGCTGGATGGAGAGGATGAGAGGAAGGGTGTGTAATGAAAGCAGTGTTTATGTAATGAGCAAGTGTGTAATGACAGGGAGAGAAGAGGGTAATGTGTGTGTACATGACACACCTGCTTGTGTGTAATGAGAGATGGTGTGTGTGTGTGTGTGTGTGTTTTAATGAGAGATGGTGTGTGTGGGTAGAGAAATAGAGGGAGATGGTGTGTAACAAGCGTGATAGTGGTTGTTCAGAAGACACCATGGAAGAGGTGTTATGTAATAGTGACTGTCAGTCAGCAGAGCTCGGTCTGTCTCACTTGATTATTATTATTCCAACCTGTCATCTTCCTCATCTCCGCATCTCACGTTCACTCGGGCAGACCCCCTACCTCAGTCGCAGTCCAACCACAGTGCTTGGAATGGAGAATGTGAATGGAATGAAGACAATACAATTTTAATTCAAGTTTAATATTTTATTTTCAACAATAATACGCCTTGAACAGGGTGTTCAGGAGTGCTCATGTTAGCCTGTAGCTGTCGCAGAGACTGTCGTTTTGCCACTGTACCCATGCCTCTAAATCTGCCTGTCACTCATCTCTCTCTCCATCTCTCGTTCTTTTTCTCTCTAGATCTTGAATGAGTAGAGAGGATTCTAAAGCACAGCTATGCAGACCATCAAGTGTGTTGTGGTGGGTGACGGAGCTGTGGGTAAAACCTGTCTGCTCATCTCCTACACCACAAACAAGTTCCCCTCTGAATATGTTCCAACGGTAAGTACCACACACACACACACACAGTCTCTAACCCCTTCTCTCTCTCTTGTGTGTCTCTCGTGTGTCTCTCTCTCTCGTCTCGCTCTCTCTCGTGCGCGCGTCTCGCTCTCTCGTGCGCGCGTCTCGCTCTCTCGTGCGCGCGTCTCGCTCTCTCTCGTGTGCCTCTCTCTCTCGTGTTGTGTATGTGTCGTGTCTCTCTCTCATGTTGTCTCTCTCTCTCTCATGTTGTCTCTCTCTCTCATGTTGTCTCTCTCTCTCATGTTGTCGCTCTCTCGTCTCTCTCTCGTGTGTGTGTGTGCCTCTCTCTCTCTCTCGTGCCTCTCTCTCTCTCGTGTTGTGTGTGTGTGTCATGTCTCTCTCTCATGTTCTCTCTCTCTCTCATGTTCTCTCTCTCTCATGTTGTCTCGCTCTCTCTCATGTTGTCTCTCTCACGTGTGTGCCTCTCTCTCTCGTGTGTCTCTTTCTCTCGTGTGTCTCTCTCTCGTGTGTGTCTTTCTCTTGTGTGCCTCTTTCTCTCGTGTGTCTCTCTCTCTCTGGTGTCTCTCTCTCTCTCTCTGGTGTCTCTCTCTCTCTGGTGTCTCTCTCTCTCTGGTGTCTCTCTCTCTCTGGTGTCTCTCTCTCTCTGGTGTCTCTCTCTCTCTGGTGTCTCTCTCTCTCTGGTGTGTCTCTCTCTCTCGTGTGTCTCTCTCTCTTGTGTGTCTCTCTCTCTCTGGTGTCTCTCTCTCTCTCTGGTGTCTCTCTCTCTCTCTGGTGTGTCTCTCTCTGGTGTGTCTCTCTCTGGTGTGTCTCTCTCTGGTGTGTCTCTCTCTGGTGTGTCTCTCTCTCTCGTGTGTCTCTCTCTCTCTCTCTGGTGTGTCTCTCTCTCTCTCTCTGGTGTGTCTCTCTCTCTCTGGTGTGTGTCTCTCTCTCTCTCTGGTGTGTCTCTCTCTCTCTCTCTCTCTGGTGTGTGTCTCTCTCTCTCTCTCTCTGGTGTGTGTCTCTCTCTCTCTCTCTCTGGTGTGTGTCTCTCTCTCTCTCTCTGGTGTGTGTCTCTCTCTCTCTCTCTGGTGTGTGTCTCTCTCTCTCTCTCTGGTGTGTCTCTCTCTCTCTGGTGTGTCTCTCTCCCGTCTGTCTCTCTCTCGTCTCTCTCTCTCTCTCTCTCTCTCTCTGGTGTGTCTCCCTCTCTCTGGTGTGTCTCTCTCTCTGGTGTGTCTCTCTCTCTCTCGTTTCTCTCTCTCTCTCTGGTGTGTCTCTCTCTCTCTCTCGTGTCTCTCTCTCTCGTGTCTCTCTCTCTCTCTGGTGTGTCTCTCTCTCTCTCTGGTGTGTCTCTCTCTCTCTCTCTGGTGTGTCTCTCTCTCTCTCTGGTGTGTCTCTCTCTCTCTGGTGTGCCTCTCTCTTGTGTGCCTCTCTCTCTCTCGTGTTGTGTGTGTGTGTCGTGTCTCTCTCTCTCATGTTGTCTCTCTCTCTCATGTTGTCTCTCTCTCATGTTGTCTCTCTCTCTCGTGTTGTCGCTCTCTCGTCTCTCTCTCTCGTGTGTGTGCCTCTCTCTTGTGTGTCTCTCTCTCTCGTGTGTCTCTTTCTCTCGTGTGTCTCTTTCTCTCGTGTGTCTCTTTCTCTCGTGTGTCTCTCTCTCTCGTGTGTCTCTCTCTCGTGTGTCTCTCTCTCTCGTGTGTCTCTCTCTCTCTGGTGTCTCTCTCTCTGGTGTCTCTCTCTCTCTCTGGTGTCTCTCTCTCTCTCTCTCTCTGGTGTCTCTCTCTCTCACTCTCTGGTGTCTCTCTCTCTCTCTGGTGTCTCTCTCTGGTGTGTCTCTCTCTCTCTCTCTGGTGTGTCTCTCTCTCTCTCTCTGGTGTGTCTCTCTCTCTCTCGTGTGTCTCTCTCTCTCTCTCTGGTGTGTGTCTCTCTCTCTCTCTGGTGTGTGTCTCTCTCTCTCTCTCTGGTGTGTCTCTCTCGTGTGTCTCTCTCTCTCGTGTATCTCTCTCTCTCGTGTGTCTCTCTCTCGTGTGTCTCTCTCTCGTGTGTCTCTCTCTCTCGTGTGTCTCTCTCTCTCGTGTCTCTTTCTCTCTCGTGTGTCTCTGTCTCTCTCTCGTGTCTCTCTCTCGTGTGTCTCTCTCTCTCTGTCTGGTGTGTCTCTCTCTCTCTCTGGTGTGTCTCTCTCTCTTTCGTGTCTCTCTCTCTCTCGTTTCTCTCTCTCTCTCGCGCTCTCTCTCTCTCTCTCTCTCTCTGGTGTGTCTCTCTCTCTCTGGTGTGTCTCTCTCTCTCTCTCTCTCTCTCTCTCTCTCGTGTCTCTCTCTCGTGTCTCTCTCTCGTGTCTCTCTCTCTCTCTCTCTCTCTGGTGTGTCTCTCTCTCTCTCTCTGGTGTCTCTCTCTCTCTCTCTGGTGTGTCTCTCTCTCTCTGGTGTGTCTCTCTCTCTCTGGTGTGTCTCTCTCTCTGGTCTCTCTCTCTCTGGTGTGTGTCTCTCTCTCTGGTGTGTCTCTCTCTCTCTCTCTCTCTGGTGTGTCTCTCTCTCTCTGGTGTGTCTCTCTCTCTGGTGTCTCTCGCTCTCTGGTG
Source organism: Coregonus clupeaformis (assembly GCF_020615455.1). Lineage (NCBI taxonomy): Eukaryota > Metazoa > Chordata > Actinopteri > Salmoniformes > Salmonidae > Coregonus > Coregonus clupeaformis. The sequence goes on from NC_059201.1 coordinate 20,737,218, forward strand.
TGTCCCTCTCTCTCTCTGGTGTGTCTCTCTCTCTCTCTCTGGTGTGTCTCTCTCTCTTGTGTCTCTCTCTCGTGTCTCTCTCTCTCTCTGGTGTCTCTCTCTCTCTCTCTCTCTCTCTCTCTGGTGTGTCTCTCTCTTTCTCTCTGGTGTCTCTCTCTCTCTCTCTGGTGTGTCTCTCTCTCTGGTGTGTGTCTCTCTCTCTCTCGTGTGTGTCTTTCTCTCGCTCGTGTGTCTCTCTATCGTGTGTCTCTCCCTCTCTCTTGTGCGTGTGTCTTGTCTCTCTCTCGTGTGTGTCTCTCTCTCAATTCAATTCAATAGACTTTATTGACATGGCAAGTTAAATTACTTACGTTATCAAAGTATACATATAACAAAAATGGTGGGACCAACAGCAATAATAATAGTAGTAGTGGAAATGGGATTACCATTAACAGCAACAACGACAACAACAATATTAATAACAATACATTAAAGCAATAGTAGTCGACCAGTCTCAACATGACTGAGAAGACACATTACATGGTATGAAAGCCAAAACTAAACAGGAAATATTATTAACATTACACTTTTCACTGGCTGTCCCTCAGGTTGTGGCAGGAGGGCACATTTTGGCTTTTATAGTTTCAAGTTCTTTGTACTGAATGATAATTTTGGGAAAGAAAGATTCTGAGTATTTGTCACAGTGTAATAGGAAATGCAGCTCTGTCTCTACCTCTCCCCGGGGACAGAGTGAACACAGCCTGTCCTTTCTGGGAAGCCAGGTTTGCCTGTGACGACCGGTCTCTATAGCCAGACTGTGCTCACTGAGTCACTAGGCCAGTTGAAAACAAGTACTCATTTACAACTGCGACCTGGCCAAGATAAAGCAAAGCAGTGCGATAAAAACACAGAGTTACACATGGGATAAACAAAAACATACAGTCAATAACACAATAGAAAATCTATATACAGTGTGTGCAAATGTAGTAAGTTATGGAGGTAAGGCAATAAATAGGCCATAGTGATAATGTGCAGAAGTGCAAATTAATGCAATAAAATGCAAATTAATTACTTAAAAATCATACAATGTGATTTTCTGGATTTTTGTTTTAGATTCCGTCTCTCACAGTTGAAGTGTACCTATGATAAAAATTATAGACCTCTACATGCTTTGTAAGTAGGAAAACCTGCAAAATCGGCAGTGTATCAAATACTTATTCTCCCCACTGTATATGTAGCACAGAGGAAGATGTTTTTATCTGTTAAGATAGCCTCCTTCTTGATTTTTAGCCAGATAAATAATTATCCTGTTTTGATCAATTCGATTGAATTAGTTAGTTCAGATTTATACCATATTAGCATTCCCCCTGAGTCTCTGCCCTGTGTGATTCCTTTTAATTTGGTGGATGGTACGATTATCTCCCTATAAATTAGTGGACAGCCAGTGGAAACATCACCTCTGCACCATGTTTCCTGTAGTACTACAATATCAACATCATCAATTTCTTTAAGGATGTCTGGGTTTTTGCTCTTTAGCCCAAAAGCAGGGGACTTCAATCCTTGTAAATTCCAACATGCAACGTAAAAAGATTTCATAACTGTTTTTACTTTACCTTCAAAATGAGATAAACACTCACAATCCAACAATAACTATTAAAATAGGATTTTTACAATTAACGTAAACTCTTGTTATGCAAATGTGATTTGTTTATCATTTAAGATAGCATTTGTGTCATGCCACTTGCGTGGATGTTGTGTGAGGATGGTGGAGTTCTTGTGCTCATCTTACCATGACCCTCGGCCTATCACATGTGAGCATAGTAGATTCAGCATTTGTTTGATGTCACTCATTTGGTTGGTGGGTGCTGGGCTAGTTGCTCCTCTCACAGCTTGTGCATAGCTCTGCCTGCCGGGGTGTGGCTCCTCCAGGTGTGGGTCTGCGGTGGGTGGGAGGAGGGTGTTAGGCCTCGTCTGGGTGGGTCTGTGTCACGAGAATTTTGTTATCTCAATGGTTGAAGTCAACTACTTCTTAAATCTTTGAATACTTCCCAGAGGTGTAAATCTCTAGTTTAAATAAATTAAACAAAGACCCCTTTCTGCAATGGTCAGCCTTTATTAATGAGAGCGCTCTGCGACAAAATGATCGTACAATATTTTTATACACACACGTCAGAGGAAAAATCCCACCCTGCTTTAGGCGGGCTGTATTTTTCCACTGTACACATCTTGTAAGCTCACACCTGGGTTTAGCTCATGTGGTTATCCTCTGCTCTCCTGACCATCAGGTCACACATACACACATATGTTCTTATCATAGTTTACTCCTTGCTCGGGCAGGCTGCATTTCTTCTCTATTTTCATACATGGTTATCTCACAATATCCTGCAAGCCTTTCACTCCCCTTCCCTGTGTGTTTTTGGAACCAGTCTCCTGTTATTGGTTTCAATTGTTTTGCACTTCTGCTTGCCTAATTACAAGACACAAATACTCTGTTGCTGGGCAAATATGCATCTTATATAAACACATTTGATTAACTCTCTAAGATCTAGTCTACTAATAGTCATACATTATTAGTTTAACTGAGGGTGTGACATTTTAGTCATATCTTACGCACACATTTCTTTATCCGTCTGAAGCTGGGCTGGGGTGGTCTGTGCTGCGCTGGCTGTGGTGGGTATTGAGGTTGGTGTGGCTGTGGGGTCCAGGGTGCTGGTCCGGGGTGTTGTCTCAGTGATCTCGGGGGGGGGGTGGAGATTGCTCTGCTGTTCCTGGGTGGAGAGGTCGGGATGCGGTTTAAAGCGAAGTCCTTGAGAGTCTTAGCAAGGATGGGGACTGTCTCCCTGTACAGGTGAACATGGTCATAGAAACAGTCCAGATCAAGGGTGGGATGGTGGGCCAGGTGTACATTGGGTCGCAGGGCACAGTCCCAAGAGAGGCTGGCGTTTTATGTAGAAGGGTTGACACCACGATCCTTGAGTTGGGAAAGATTGCGGAGGCCTTCTCAATCACTCCCCGTAGTGAAGTCGCCACCCTCTCCTGCTGAGCACGCAGGTCGTTGCTTCCGGTGTGTATGATTATGTGGCTTGGCGACCCGAGCTGGGCCTTATCAAGCAGCGCCATGGCACTCTGCATTGTTGGGCACCACACCTTTCTCGTTTTGTGTCTAGGGAGGTGGGTCCTCTGCTGTGTGAGGTCAGGTCATAGAGTGGTGATCTAGCTGCTCCTGCAGCTCCTCTCTTAGTGTGGTCAGCTCGTTATTACTGCTCTGCCTGTCTTTTTGGAGCTCTCTCACCTCCTTTGTTAGATCAGCCAGCGCTCTCTTGAGTCCGTCTCTCTCTTGCTGAACTTCTTTCAGCTGTGTTGCAAGGCTGCTGTCCTGCTCTGTCCGCACCTTGGTTAGGAGCTCCTCTAAGGTGTGGATGTCTGGTTGCTGTTTGCTCACACTCTCCCTGAGCAGGATCACCTCCCCCTCCAGTTTGGTGAACTGATCCCTCATGGCAGCCATGGTGGTGAGGAGGGCCTGAGCCTGCTCTGCACTGAGGGGGTTGCTCTCCTCCTGGGGCGTGTCCTCCACTATGGTGGGAAGAGAGGTGCTGGATGTGCCTTTTTGAGTGGGGATAGTGGGGGTGAGGGTGGTGCTGGTGGAGTTTGTCTTGTGGGAGGGCATGTCACTGGTGGTGTCCTCCTCTCTCTCTGCTCTCTCCTTAATGGTCTGAAAGTCTGTTTCAAACAGCCTAAGGTTACCTTGCACCATGACAGTCCCAGTCTTGTAGAGGTTGATTTTTATCATGGTGCTGTCAGGGTCGTCTGTCTCGTTGACTTTCAGCTTCCACCCATTACAGATTCCCTCTTTCTTTATGGCTGGGTAGTGAGAGCAGACTGCTGAGCGCCATGCATTTGGCTGGTCAGTGAGAAAGATGAGATTACTCACATCACCGTTTTTGTAGAGGTCTGTGAAAAGGGTTTCTGGCCTCCCCTTTAGTAGATTCTGTTTAAAAGCTTTCCTCGTTGTGTCATATTTGGCCTTGGGGGTTAGAGAATGGACTCAACGCTGAGGGGGAGTGGGGACATGGTGCCTGTGGGCTCTGCTACTACTGCTGCTGCTCTGTTCTGCTGCACTGTTTTCTGGCTGGCTTGTTAGCCTGCTGGCTAGGTTTTTGTTGTGTAGCTAGCTAGCGAGAGTCATCTTAATTTGAGGCGCAAAGTTACTTTTTTAAATATTCTGATTGAATAGAGTTGTTGTTTATCACTTCTTGTCTTGAATTCTTTTTATATTCGAGTGTTTTATCTCATTCTAAAAACAAAAAAAACGCAAATTAATCAGAAGCTCATGTTGAGCATGTCTCTCCCTCCTCTCTCAATTCAATCTCTCTCTCTCTCTTGTGTGTTACTCTCTCTCGTGTGTGTCTCTCTCTCTCTCGTGTGTTTCTCTCTCTCTCTCTCGTGTGTGTCTCTCTCTTGTGTGTCTCTCTCTTGTGTGTCTCTCTCTCTTGTGTGTCTCTCTCTCGTGTGTGTCTCTCTCTCGTGTGTGTCTCTCTCTCTCGTGTGTCTCTCTCTCGTGTGTTACTCTCTCTTGTGTGTGTCTCTCTCTCTCTCGTGTGTGTCTCTCTCTCTCTCGTGTGTGTGTCTCTCTCTCTCTCGTGTGTGTCTCTCTCTCTCGTGTGTGTGTCTCTCTCTCTCTCTCGTGTGTCTCTCTCGCTCGTGTGTGTGTGTCTCTGTGTGTGTCTCTCTTGTGTGTGTCTCTCTCTCTCTCATATGTCTCTCTCTCTCTCATATGTCTCTCTCTCATATGTCTCTCTCTCTCGTGTGTGTCGCTCTCTCTCGTGTGTGTCGCTCTCTCTCGTGTGTGTCGCTCTTGTGTGTCGCTCTCTCTCGTGTGTGTCGCTCTCTCTCGTGTGTGTCGCTCTCTCTCGTGTGTGTGTGTGTCGCTCTCTCTCGTGTGTGTGTGTCGCTCTCTCTCGTGTGTGTGTGTCGCTCTCTCTCGTGTGTGTGTGTCGCTCTCTCGTGTGTGTGTGTCGCTCTCTCTCGTGTGTGTGTGTCGCTCTCTCGTGTGTGTGTGTGTGTCGCTCTCTCGTGTGTGTGTGTGTGTCGCTCTCTCTTGTGTGTGTGTGTGTGTCGCTCTCTCTCGTGTGTGTGTGTGTCGCTCTCTCTCGTGTGTGTGTGTCGCTCTCTCTCGTGTGTGTGTCGCTCTCTCTCGTGTGTGTGTGTCGCTCTCTCGTGTGTCGCTCTCTCTCGTGTGTGTGTGTCGCTCTCTCTCGTGTGTGTGTCGCTCTCTCGTGTGTGTCGCTCTCTCTCGTGTGTGTGCGTCGCTCTCTCTCGTGTGTGTGTGTGTCGCTCTCTCTCGTGTGTGTGTGTGTCGCTCTCTGTCGTGTGTGTGTGTGTCGCTCTCTCGTGTGTGTGTGTGTGTCGCTCTCTCTCGTGTGTGTGTGTCGCTCTCTCGTGTGTGTGTGTCGCTCTCTCGTGTGTGTGTGTCGCTCTCTCGTGTGTGTGTGTCGCTCTCTCTCGTGTGTGTGTGTCGCTCTCTCTCGTGTGTGTGTGTCGCTCTCTCGTGTGTGTGTGTGTGTCGCTCTCTCTGTGTGTGTGTGTCGCTCTCTCGTGTGTGTGTGTCGCTCTCTCTCGTGTGTGTCGCTCTCTCGTGTGTGTCGCTCTCTCTCGTGTGTGTGTGTCGCTCTCTCGTGTGTGTGTGTCGCTCTCTCGTGTGTGTCGCTCTCTCTCGTGTGTGTGCGTCGCTCTCTCGTGTGTGTGTGTGTCGCTCTCTGTCGTGTGTGTGTGTCGCTCACTCTCGTGTGTGTCACTCTCTCGTGTGTGTGTGTGTCTCTCTCGTGTGTCGTGTGTGTGTGTGTCGCTCTCTCTCGTGTGTGTGTGTCGCTCTCTGTCGTGTGTGTGTGTCGCTCACTCGTGTGTCGCTCTCTCTCGTGTGTGTGTGTCGCTCTCTCTCGTGTGTGTGTCGCTCTCTGTCGTGTGTGTGTGTCGCTCACTCTCGTGTGTGTCGCTCACTCTCGTGTGTGTCGCTCTCTCGTGTGTGTGTCGCTCTCTCGTGTGTGTGTGTCGCTCTCTCTCGTGTGTGTGTGTGTGTGTGTCGCTCTCTCTTGTGTGTGTGTGTGTGTCGCTCTCTGTCGTGTGTGTGTGTCGCTCTCTGTCGTGTGTGTGTGTCGCTCACTCTTGTGTGTGTGTGTCTCTCGTGTCTCTCTCTCGTGTGTCTCTCTCTCGTGTGTCGCTCTCTCTCTCTCGTGTGTCGCTCTCTCTCTCGTGTGTCGCTCTCTCTCTCTCGTGTGTCGCTCTCTCTCTCGTGTGCCGCTCGTGTGTCGCTCTCGCTCGTGTGTCGCTCTCTCTCGCTCGTGTGTCGCTCTCTCTCGCTCGTGTGTCGCTCTCTCTCGTGTGTGTCTGTTGCTCTTTCTCGTGTGTCTGTCGCTCTCTCGGGTGTGTGTGTGTCTCTCTCTCTCATGTGTGTCTCTCTCGTGTCTCTCTTTCGTCTCTCGTGTGTCTCTCTCGTGTCTCTCTCTCTCTCGTGTCTCTCTCTTGTGTCTCCCTCTCGTGTGTGTGTGTCTCTCTCTCTCTCACTCTCTCATGTGTCTCTGTGTGTTGCAGGTATTTGACAACTATGCTGTAACTGTAATGATAGGAGGGGAGCCCTACACCCTGGGCTTGTTTGACACTGCAGGTACAGTATGCTCATCTTCTGTGCCCTGTCTCATTGCGTGTGTGTGTTGAGCTGATGTTTAAGGTTCACTAAGCAGTAATAGAGGGAGTAGCTGACCTCCTGGGACTGGCGTTATAGAAACAGCCTCCCATCAGCTGCATTCTGTGTGTGTGTGGCCTGCATAAGACAAAAGTAAAGCAACTAACAAGGGACTGCTCCGTGTCAGCTGTCATAGGCAGCCTTGCTGTATGAAGAAGGTACTTTCTGTATCCATAAGTGTCCAGTTATCTGTGTCCTTTGAAATGTTTGAATCCTTCTCGACTGTAATGTGATTTGTGGATTCAAATAAAGTATTTTAAATGTGTTTATTTTAGACTAGGGTGTGTCCTGGTGTCTATAAAGTGGAGAGTTTTGGCTCTCTGCCTCAATCTGATCAAAAACACACTCTGCCTTCTCTGGATGGCCTGAATGCTGATGCCAATGTCCCTTAGTGTGTGTCGGTGTATACATGGAAGTGCATGCATGTTTAGAGTGTACCTAACAAAGGTTGTAACCCATGTGTTCCAGGTGTGTGTGTGTGTGTAGGCTAACGCTGTGTGTTCTCTCTCCAGGTCAGGAGGACTACGACAGGTTAAGGCCTCTGAGTTATCCCCAGACAGACGTCTTCCTCGTCTGTTTCTCCGTTGTATCCCCCTCCTCCTTCGAAAACGTCAAAGAAAAGGTTGGCCTTCTCTCCCTCTTCTTCCAATCTTCTGCTGCTGCCTCTCCTAGTCTCTCCTCCTCCCCATGTCACTCACACACTCTCTAACCCGTGTGTGTGTGTTCCAGTGGGTACCAGAGATCACCCACCACTGTCCAAAGACCCCGTTCCTGTTGGTGGGGACTCAGATAGATCTGCGAGATGACCCGTCCACCATAGAGAAGCTGGCCAAGAACAAGCAGAAGCCCATCACTCTTGAGACAGCAGAGAAACTGGCCAAAGACCTCAAGGCCGTCAAATATGTGGAGTGCTCAGCCCTCACGCAGGTAAGACCACAGACACTGGATTGCAAACACACAGACGCAATCCCCACGCATGTATGAGCAAAGAGGGACATTTGCAACACGCCCCAGCCTAGCACATGCAAGTCACTTCCACATACACAAACACGTAAGAACATCATAGCTTGAGACACTCCCACACATTTTCACAATCCTGAAATCACACAGGCCACTTGCAGGTAAGTTTTGTCTCTTCTCTCTGGTCAGCTGAAGTAAGCAGACATTAAGAAATGCCCCATTTGTTTAAACGCTACATATCATCTGTCACGGCTCAAAGAAACAAGAAAGTGGAGGGAAAACGGTACATGCAGATTGTTGGTCCACAGACTGACTGCGTGTTCTGATCTGTGTGTTCATCTGAATCGATACAGTAGCAGAAATAGTTCTGAAATCTGTCAATATGCATATTGTATTGCGTACCCATTAAGCCCACTTCCATCTTTGGATTCAAATAAAAAACAATGTTTCAACTAATTCATCTGGTTATATCGATAACCTTTTTTATTCTAAGCCAATCGGATGTTTTATTATACATTTATTCACTGTTATGTGTAAGTTCCCACTACTGGACAATTTCAAAGCTGCAAAAAAACTTTGGTGTTGAGGCTACCCTCAGATAAGCACTTTTTCCCCAGAAATGTTTAATACCTTCTCCAATAAGTGACCATACTTTATGTAAAATTAAGAGATCAATGTGCTGAGATATGCACATGAGCATTCATGACTATTTCTTGCCAATAGAAAATATGGGTTTTTCATGCTAGCAGTCGTGCCTGCATGTCAGTTACACAGTAGCAGCATAACTTGGTGAACTACAACAAGGTAATAGATTTCAGGCATTCACAGCTTACATTTTAAAATGTGTTTAGTCTTATTTTACTGTTAAATTAACCCTGCATTGTTATACATAGATGCCATTTTTGTAAATTTCACATTTATCTCAGGTGTGCTTAAAGAATACAGTAGCACAAAAAGCACCCCCTCTATACAGAATGTAAATGACAATAAAGCAATATTGTTCAATATGATCAATACTAGCTATGCATAATATTGTAGTCTATAGTGTATATTTACACCCCAAATATTTTATGAGTAGACTTTACTATTGTCTTTCACTGTTGTTCCAGTTAAGCCCAGTATGCTCCTATTAAGCCCGGTTTGCATTGAAACACATGGGGATAGTGTGTTGATATCACTAACATTCAATGAACATGAGCATTAATGTTTTTTTGTTCAGATTGAAGTTGATTAAAACACATACATCTACAGTTATGCATCTAGCCTTGGTGCCTTTACCAACATTAGAAGCCTCTGTACTCTCCAAGACTTTTGGAGTGGACAGGTAGTCATTGATGCAGAGAGAGTAGAATAAGATCAGGCTTGAGGGATATCAGGGATAGAAGACATACAAGTGGTGGACAAATACAATCAAATGAGGGAGAAGATGACTATTGGGCAACTACTCATGCACTTTTGGGTGGGGGCATTGTCATATTGTTGTCTTTCATTCATCCATGTGATTCTGTTTTTTGGTCCACCACCTGTACCTTTTTAAAACATAGTAGAGGGAGATTTGAAACCGTCTTCAGATAGGCTTTAGGAAGACAAATTGAACTAATTAACAAGAATAGCAGTACAGCAAATGTGAATCAGCTTTCAGATAATTTATTGAAAGTTGTGTGTGTTATGGTCTTTGTTGCATGGTTTCTTATCCACAGAGGGCCAGTGTGGGTGCAGGTTTGTGTTCTAACCAGGCAACTAATCATGTCTTGATTGAAGTCTATGATTAGTTGAATCAGGTGTGTACTGGTTGGCAAGAACAAAATTCTAAGTGCACATTGATCTCTGTGGATACTATTGGACACCCCCCTGTTATAAGTGCTACTTTCATGATGGATAGAAATGATTAGTTTATTTTAATAACTTTATGGGAAGATTAGTATAATCTAATTTTACTTATAAACTGGATGGTTCAAGCCCTGAATTCTGATTGGCTGACAGCCGTGGTATATCAGACCGTATACCCCAGGTATGACAAAACATTTTATTTTTACTGCTCTAATTACGTTGGTAACAAGTTTATAATAGCAGAAAGGCACCTCGGGGGTTTGTGGTATATGGCCAATATACCACGACTAAGGGCTATATAAGAACAGCCTTTAGCCGTGGTATATTGGCCATATACCACACCCCCTCGTGCCTTATTGATTGAATAAGAAATGTAAGTTTGTACGTTTTGAAATTAATTAAAATTGATCATTTTAAGAGGTGGGCTTATTTGGAACACCTATGGGTTTAAAGGATACGCTCTGTACCCATTAAGCCTAGTCTGGAATTTTCACATTTTGTCTGATGTTTTTACATATACAGTGGGGAGAACAAGTATTTGATACACTGCCGATTTTGCAGGTTTTCCTACTTACAAAGCATGTAGAGGTCTGTAATTTTTATCATAGGTACACTTCAACTGTGAGAGACGGAATCTAAAACAAAAATCCAGAAAATCACATTGTATGATTTTTAAGTAATTAATTTGCATTTTATTGCATGACATAAGTATTTGATCACCTACCAACCAGTAAGAATTGCGGCTCTCACAGACCTGTTAGTTTTTATTTAAGAAGCCCTCCTGTTCTCCACTCATTACCTGTATTAACTGCACCTGTTTGAACTCATTACCTGTATAAAAGACACCTGTCCACACACTCAATCAAACAGACTCCAACCTCTCCACAATGGCCAAGACCAGAGAGCTGTGTAAGGATATCAGGGATAAAATTGTAGACCTGCACAAGGCTGGGATGGGCTACAGGACAATAGGCAAGCAGCTTGGTGAGAAGGCAACAACTGTTGGCGCAATTATTAGAAATTGGAAGAAGTTCAAGATGACGGTCAATCACCCTCGGTCTGGTGCTCCATGCAAGATCTCACCTCGTGGGGCATCAATAATCATGAGGAAGGTGAGGGATCAGCCCAGAACTACACGGCAGGACCTGGTCAATGACCTAAAGAGAGCTGGGACCACAGTCTCAAAGAAAACCATTAGTAACACACTACGCCGTCATAGATTAAAATCCTGCAGCGCACGCAAGGTCCCCCTGCTCAAGCCAGCGCATGTCCAGGCCCGTCTGAAGTTTGCCAATGACCATCTGGATGATCCAGAGGAGGAATGGGAGAAGGTCATGTGGTCTGATGAGACAAAAATAGAGCTTTTTGGTCTAAACTCCACTCGCCGTGTTTGGAGGAAGAAGAAGGATGAGTACAACCCCAAGAACACCATCCCATCCGTGAAGTATGGAGGTGGAAACATCATTCTTTGGGGATGCTTTTCTGCAAAGGGGACAGGACGACTGCACCGTATTGAGGGGAGGATGGATGGGGCCATGTATCGCAAGATCTTGGCCAACAACCTCCTTCCCTCAGTAAGAGCATTGAAGATGGGTCGTGGCTGGGTCTTCCAGCATGACAACGACCCGAAACACACAGCCAGGCAACTAAGGAGTGGCTCCGTAAGAAGCATCTCAAGGTCCTGGAGTGGCCTAGCCAGTCTCCAGACCTGAACCCAATATAAAATCTTTGGAGGGAGCTGAAAGTCCGTATTGCCCAGCGACAGCCCCGAAACCTGAACGATCTGGAGAAGGTCTGTATGGAGGAATGGGCAAATATCCCTGCTGCAGTGTGTGCAAACCTGGTCAAGACCTACAGGAAATGTATGATCTCTGTAATTGCAAAAAAAAAAAGGTTTCTGTACCAAATAATAAGTTTGGTTTCAGTTTCTGATGTATCAAATACATACGTCATGCAATAAAATGCAAATTAATTCCGTCTCTCACAGTTGAAGTGTACCTATGATAAAGATTACAGACCTCTACATGCTTTGTAAGTAGGAAAACCTGCAAAATCGGCAGTGTATCAAATACTTGTTCTCCCCACTGTGTGTGTATGTGTGTATGTGTATATATATATACACACTACAATGTAGTAACCAAAAAAGTGTTAAACAAATCAAAATATATTTTAGATTCTTCAGCTTTGCACACTCTTGGCATTCTCTCAACCAGCTTCATGAGGTAGTCACCTGGAATGCATTTCAATTAACAGGTGTGCCGCCTTCAAAGTTAATTTGTGGAATTTCTTTCCTTAATGCGTTTGAGCCAATCAGTTGTGTTGTGACAAGGTAGGGGGGTATACAGAAGATAGCCCTATTTGTTACAAGAACAGCTCAAATAAGCAAAGAGAAACGACAGTCCATCATTACTTTAAGACATGAAGGTCCGTCAATACAGACAATTTCAAGTGCAGTCGCAAAAACCATCAAGCACTATGATGAAACTGGTTCTCATGAGGACCGCCACAGGAATGGAAGACCCAGAGTTACCTCTGCTGCAGAGGATAAGTTCATTAGAGTTACCAGCCTCAGAAATTGCAGCCCAAATAAATGCTTCAGAGTTCAAGTAACAGACACATCTCAACATCAACTGTTCAGTGGAGACTGTGTGAATCAGGCCTTCATGGTCGAATTGCTGCAAAGAAACCAGTACTAAAGGACACCAATAATAAGAAGAGACTTGCTTGGGCCAAGAAACACGAGCAATGGACATTAGACTGGTGGAAATGTGTCCTTTGGTCTGGAGTCCAAATTGGAGATTTGTGGTTCCAACCGCCGTGTCTTTGTGAGATGCGGTGTGGGTGAACGGATTATCTCTGCATGTGTATTTCCCACCGTAAAGCATGGAGGTGGTGTTTTGGTGTGGGGGTGCTTTGCTGGTGACACGGTCTGTGATTTATTTAGAATTCAAGACACACTTAACCAGCATGGCTACCACAGCATTCTGCAGCGATACGCCATCCCATCTGGTTTGGGCTTAGTGGGACTATCATTTGTTTTTCAACAGGACAATGACCCAACACAACTCCAGGCTGTGTAAGAGCTATTTTACCAAGACTGAGAGTGATGGAGTGCTGCATCAGATGACCTGGCCTCCAGAATCCCCCAACCTCAACCCAATTGAGATGAGTCGTACGGCAGAGTGAAGGAAAAGCAGCCAACAAGTGCTCCGCATATGTGTGAACTCCTTCAAGACTATTGGAAAAGCATTCCAGGTGAAGCTGGTTGAGAGAATGCCAAGAGTGTGCAAAGCTGTCATCAAGGCAAAGGGTGGCTATTTGAAGAATCTCAAATATAAAATAAATTTTGATTTGTTTAACACTTCTTTGGTTACTGCATGATTCCATATGTGTTACTTCATAATTTTGATGTCTCTGCTATTATTCTACAATGTAGAAAATAGTACAAATAAAGAAAAACCCTGGAATAAGTAGGTGTGTCCAAACTTTTCACTGGTGCTGTATATATATTTTAAAAGTAAAGTCATAAAACTTAATTAATCTTTAATTTTATATCAACTTCTCTTACAAAAATGAGGGCAGTATATGTTAGAAATGTCTTAACTTAGATTCTGGTTGGCTTAATAGGTACTCTTACCCTATAAATCCACATATATGGCCTAGCCTTATTCTAAGTAGAGCAGCTACTGTCAGCAGTCTATCAGTTGTCTTCTTGAGCTGCACCAACAACGAACGTCGAACTCTTGGCAGTAAAACATAGTATTGGCAAACGTCTATTATATTAACAGACTGTCATTTAGATGGAGAAATGTAGTCCTTGTTATCATTCCGTTGAGCTCATAAGACAGGGATAGGCAACTTGTCGGAGAGAATGGTCGGGGGCCGGAACATAATGATTTGTAAACTGCAAATTGACCACAACTAAGCCCAAAAAGAGATTATTTGAAAATAACAAAAATGTCATACCTTCATTACATTGAGACACGATCACGTCTCTTTTTTTGTAATTCTTGGGAATAATTGGGAACAGAATGACTAAATTAAACACATTTTTCCTGGTGATGTTACGGTCTATTTTGAGCAAAAAATTAAATCTGGCCTGTTGCCGACCACAGTCATAAGAGATTGGAAAACTGAAGGAGTACAGCTATCACCTCCCTCTCATACGGCTATCTTGTGCCCTATGGTGTTACTCGAGGGCTTTACTGTAAATGGAAACAATGGGCCCTAGTGGATCTAAACTGTTGCCAAGTTTAGGTCTCCCTCCCCAACCCCATCTTGTCTCTCTTCCTCTCCTGCCCCCTTCCTTCCTCTCTCTAGACCAGCTTCCCCTAGCGTGTGAAGTGCTGATGCAATATCCTGTTTCCTGTGTGACTGTTCTGCCTGTCAGTCAGAAGTTGCCCATAACCACTGGTCCTGGGTCAGATGTTTTATGCACCTGAGAGTGAAGGTTGGGACAGGGGGGTAGGGTAATTTAATCCTAGATCTGTGGGTCAGGGAAACTTCTATCTCAAGCGCTTCAGCGCTGATCTCGCAGGGCAGTATCTCCATAGTCATTTTTACATTTACATTTTAGTAATTTAGCAGACGCTCTTATCCAGAGCGACTTACAGTGAGGGGAAAAAAGTATTTGATCCCCTGCTGAATTTGTACGTTTGCCCACTGACAAAGAAATGATCAGTCTATAATTTTAATGTTAGGGTTATTTGAATAGTGAGAGACAGAATAACAACAAAACAATCCAGAAAAACGCATGTCAAAAATTTTATAAATTGATTTGCATTTTAATGAGGGAAATAAGTATTTGACCCCTCTGCAAAACATGACAATCACAGAGGTCAGACGTTTCTTGTAGTTGGCCACCAGGTTTGCACACATCTCAGGAGGGATTTTGTCCCACTCCTTTTTGCAGATCTTCTCCAAGTCATTAAGGTTTCGAGCCTGACGTTTGGCAACTCGAACCTTCAGCTCCCTCCACAGATTTTCTATGGGATTAAGGTCTGGAGACTGGCTAGGCCACTCCAGGACCTTAATGTGCTTCTTCTTGAGCCACTCCTTTGTTGCCTTGGCCATGTGTTTTGGGTCATTGTCATGCTGGAATAGCCGTCCACGACCCATTTTCAATGCCCTGGCTGAGGGAAGGAGGTTCTCACCCAAGATTTGACGGTACATGGCCCCGTCCATCGTCCCTTTGATGTGGTGAAGTTGTCCTGTCCCCTTAGCAGAAAAACACAATGATCATTGACAAGATCCTCCCATGTAGTTCTGGGCTGATTCCTCACCGTTCTCATGATCATTGCAACTCCACGAGGTGAGATCTTGCATGGAGCCCCAGGCCGAGGGAGATTGACAGTTATTTTGTGTTTCTTCCATTTGCGAATAATCGCACCAACTGTTGTCACCTTCTCACCAAGCTGCTTGGCGATGGTCTTGTAGCCCATTCCAATCTTGTCCCTGACATCCTTGGAGAGCTCTTTGGTCTTGGCCATGGTGGAGAGTTTGGAATCTGATTGATTGATTGCTTCTGTGGACAGGTGTCTTTTATACAGGTAACAAGCTGAGATTAGGAGCACTCCCTTTAAGAGTGCGCTCCTGATCTCAGCTCGTTACCTGTATAAAAGACACCTGGGAGCTAGAAATCTTTCTGATTGAGAGGGGGTCAAATACTTATTTCCCTCATTAAAATGCATATCAATTTATAACATTTTTGACGTACGATTTTCTGGATTTTTTTTTTGTTATTCTGTCTCTCACTGTTCAAATAAACCTACCATTAAAATTATAGACTGATCATTTCTTTGTCAGTGGGCAAACGTACAAAATCAGCAAGGGATCAAATACTTTTTCCCCTCACTGTACATGAGCAATTAGGGTTAAGTGCCTTGCTTAAGGGCACATCGACAGATTTTTCACCTAGTCGGCTCGGGGATTAGAACCCCTTTCGGTTACTGGCTCTTACCCACTAAGCTACCTGCCGCCCTTCATCTCCTCTACCAACTTTAGCTAATGTTTTACAGTAGATCTATCTTCTAGTCTTCTTTAGTCTCCTAGTGCTCTGTTCTTAGATTTTCTACACAATGTTGCCTGCACTTTTTCTCCCTTTTTCTTATACCCTCTCTCCCTCTGTATTTTCCCCTTAATTTCTTCTTCCCTCTCTACTTCCCCTTCTCTCTTTTTCTCTTTTCCACTCCCTCTCCTCTTTTCTCTTTTCCACTCCCTCTCCTCTTTTCTCTTTTCCACTCCCTCTCCCTTTTTCTCTTTTCCACTCCCTCTCCCTTCTCTTTTCTACTCCCTCTCCCTTTTTCTCTTTTCCACTCCCTCTCCCTTTTTCTATTTTCCACTCCCTCTCCCTTCTCTTTTCTACTCCCTCTCCCTTTTTCTCTTTTCCACTCCCTCTCCCTTTTTCTCTTTTCCACTCCCTCTCCCTTCTTCTCTTTTCCACTCCCTCTCCCTTCTTCTCTTTTCTACTCCCTCTCCCTTTTTCTCTTTTCCACTCCCTCTCCCTTTTTCTCTTTTCCACTCCCTCTCCTCTTTTCTTGTCTCTTCTTCTCTCTGCTCATCTCGACCCTTTTTCTCTGTTTGCTGTGCTAACTGTGCTGTCATTTTCTCCCCTCCCCTTTGTCGTTATAGCGAGGGCTGAAGAATGTATTTGATGAAGCTATCCTAGCCGCCCTAGAGCCACCAGAGACGCAAAGAAAGAGGAAGTGCTGTATATTCTAAAGTCTCCTCTCCTCCTTTCTCTCCAATTGTCTGCTGCTTCCTTTTAGTTTAAACCTCTGTCCTCGTTTTACCCAACCAACCACCTCTTAAAGCTATCCCCTGTATCCACTCCCCCTTTACGACAGTGTTACTTTCTATTGAGTGTGTGCCATGGCTGTTCCTTCCCTCTCCTTTTTGTTTACTTGTCCTCATGGGCCTTACTGTGCCTGAAGGACTGTGTCCGTTGCTCTTGGGTTATCTCAGATGTAACAATGCTGATATTGGGTTTGGTTTAGTTAATCACATCACTTATTCTCCCTGGGCAAATCTCAAATGACACCCTATTACCCATAGTGGACCAAGTAGTGTACTTTGGGAATTAGGATGTGATTTGAGACACGGCCCATGTCTCTTCTTCTTTGGTTAGTGCTTCTCCTCCCACTGTTATGGTATTGTTTGGAGAGTCCAGAGCTAAGTGAGTGTCTGATTTACTTGGCTCCACAGCATTGTGATTTAAGCACCAATTCTACGAGCCTCCATGATTCCTAATGTTCATGTATTTTTTGTACTACTACTGCTGGTGTATGACAAGACTCCGAGGTCTGACCATGGTGACATTTAGGGCTGTCAAGTGCCAGAGCCACATATAGAGAGTTTGGCCATCCTGGATTCAACCGAAAAGCATTACAACAGCACTATTAGATAATATCACGGCAGCCATGTTGGCACCTTTTGGGCAGTATTGCCTGATGACAGACCATGGAATTTTGAGAACTTTAAAGCCAAACTTGCAAAGGGTAGCAATAGAATTAGAGCTAGAACCCAAGTAGCCATCCTAAATGGAGTCCTCAGAGGCAGCATCATGGTGTCCAGCTCTAAAACTGGCCAAACTCTCTATGTACCACTCTGTAATGTTCCATTGCTGCAGTTCATATCTAGCCATCTTGGGAGTTTAAAAATATTAAAAAGCGAATATAATTATGTGGAATTATTTGTGAAATTAATGAATAAAGGACTTCTGAAATTGCTATCCTTTTCCTCTGCCTCTCTTTTCCTCTATCTATGGGTACAGCTGGATAGCAGCTCTATAGTGCTAGATGGTATGGCTGCAAAGCCTCCTAGACCAATATGATTGTTGTTTGTTGCATATTTAGAGCCTAATCTCTGGGTAAAACCTGAGTCTTGCCATATGTTTTCTATAGGGTTTCTAGAGTTTCCCTGAACAGAGGGATACAGGGGTTTCCTGCTCTGCTTTGGTCATAAAGCTGTATTGTACCACTCTCACATGACATGGCCTAAGGCATTCTTTCCAATCCTAAACTGCTCTACCAACAAATAATGAGAGCAGAAACGTGCTGCTGTGACTAATTCCATGTGAATTTGCAAAAGGCAGGGGAAGTTCCTGCTAACAGTAGGCTACTTTGTGATCAGCGTAAACCTGTGTGTGTTGTCTCTCAACACCTTTTGATTTTAGTGGTCTGACTTTGGTGTGGTTGTTTATACTTGAATTCCCTTGGGCCTTGTGTGTGTGTGTTATGCAGTGTATGTGTCTCTGAACCCATGTCCTCTCGTACCTCCACTTTCTTGTTTGCCCGGCATTTGTTTTGAACGCTCACTTCCCATTCCAACTTCACTTTGACATG
Organism: Coregonus clupeaformis; assembly: GCF_020615455.1. Taxonomy (NCBI): domain Eukaryota; kingdom Metazoa; phylum Chordata; class Actinopteri; order Salmoniformes; family Salmonidae; genus Coregonus; species Coregonus clupeaformis. The sequence continues at coordinate 20,755,068 of NC_059201.1, forward strand.
AATCAATGCAGGTAGTTTTACTATTTTCCTTGGTTTATAATATCCTTGTTAATTTCCAGCCCTCTCTGTGAGGATGAAGTACCCAGAGTTTTTATTTGCTTTGATGTCCAATGCTATGTTTTAGTTTGCACTTGATCATTTGACCCATGTGTGTTCTATTAAGTTGAATGCCCCTCTGTATTCATGCTATTTTGTGTGTGTTGCCCCTTCATTGAGCCTGTGTGTGTTGCACCCTTCATTGAGCCTGTGTGTGTTGCACCCTTCATTGAGCCTGTGTGTGTGTTGCACCCTTCATTGAGCCTGTGTGTGTGTTGCCCCTTCATTGAGCCTGTGTGTGTGTTGCCCCTTCATTGAGCCTGTGTGTGTGTTGCCCCTTCATTGAGCCTGTGTGTGTGTTGCACCCTTCATTGAGCCTGTGTGTGTTGCACCCTTCATTGAGCCTGTGTGTGTGTTGCCCCTTCATTGAGCCTGTGTGTGTGTTGCCCCTTCATTGAGCCTGTGTGTGTGTTGCCCCTTCATTGAGCCTGTGTGTGTTGCACCCTTCATTGAGCCTGTGTGTGTGTTGCCCCTTCATTGAGCCTTTGTGTGTGTTGCACCCTTCATTGAGCCTGTGTGTGTTGCCCCTTCATTGAGCCTGTGTGTGTGTTGCCCCTTCATTGAGCCTGTGTGTGTGTTGCACCCTTCATTGAGCCTGAATGTTTGTGTTTGTATCCACAGAAAGGCCTAAAGAATGTGTTTGATGAGGCGATACTGGCTGCGTTGGAGCCACCCGAGCCCAAGAAGAAACGCAAATGTGTACTGCTATGAATGACCCCACCCCTCTCACACACACACGTACACACACACTCCCCCTTCACACAAACCCTCCCCCCATCCCCTCCTCCCTTGCTCTGCTAAGGCTGATTGACAGCCATGTACTCTGAAGTGAAGTATAGAAACAAACAAAACAAGTTTCAGATTAGACTGCAATAAGGAGCAATGAGTTGATCCATCTCTGTGTTTAACCAGCGGACCGACGGGATGAGAGGCACAGAAATGAACCTAACCCAGCTTGTAACCGTGACTACTGTGGCCACACTCCCTTTCCAGTTAGAACAGTCAGTCAGAGCCTTTAGGTGAGTGACCCGAGAGAGACAGCCCAGTCCTGTGGAGTCGGTGCATCTCAGTAGGCTAAAGTGGATTTCTCTCATCTGTTTCCCTTTTACACTGGTTTCTAAGTAAATAGTTAGAGAAAGCAATATGATGGAGGCCTACTGGGCATTGGCTTTCAACAGCAGTGAAGATGAAAGGGAAGGAGACAAGGAGAGGCAGTAACTATAGACTATTGAGATTCAGCCCTGCACTCAAGGAGAAGGCCAAAACCATGCCCCTTTTTACCCTCCAAGGGGTTTGAACCATTCAGGTGGTTAAATAATACAGGCTCTTATACAGGTGACATAGGCTGTTGTAGGGTTGACGTAAGCTGTCAAGGTGTCATAACCTCTCTTTGGTGATAGGACACAGGCTGATTTAAAATATGACTTTTATACTGTATTTGACAGCTTTCCCTGTCAGTGGTGTTGATTGGCTCTTAGCCACGTAGCTCCTGTGCAGTTCTGATAGACCTATGCTCCGCCACCAAATTAAATGGCTGCCTGAGTGACAGCTTGATGCACTGCTGCATTAAGCTCCACCCATCTCGATGAGCACATCAAACGCCAATCCCGCTGCTCCACCTCCAACACCACCTGAAGAAACAATGACAGAGTAGCCATTTTGATTTTTTCTTTGCCAACGTCTCCCTTCCAAGTGACAGAACAGAAGTCTGACATTTTTATGATCAATCCCAAATCAACCCCTAGCCCCTACCACTTGGGCACTTCTGTAAATCTAAATCAAGTAGATGGGGAAACATTTTATTACCATATTGCTTATACCGATCCAATCCTTTCAGAACTGTACTGTAGGGGAAGGGGTTAGGAGTAGATTAGGGACTGGCATTACTGAAGAACTAAAGGCATCCTGTAGCGATGGGTCTTGATGCAGGAATTGACCTTTTGATGCAGGGAACTTAAACAGTGTTAGCAGAAGAAGTGGTTGCCAGGGACCAAGGGAGAGTTAGCCGAACATTTTCTCAACGTTATGGTAACCATAGAACTATTAGTAAAGCTGACATTCCTTGTTCTAAGCAACGTTCTGTTGTGTGTACACCGGCGGCCATATTTTGTCCCATTTGGATAGTTAATTAATTAATTGATGCTTATCGCATCGGAATTCTGTGCCACATCAGAATTCTGTGCCTTTCTCAGTGTTTCATACTGTCATGCTGCAATGGCAATGCTATTGTGCCGCCATGCTAGGTGTACCTCCTAAAAATATCTGTGTTCTGAGGGACTGTGTTGGTTCTATTACTTGTAATTCTAGGGTGGTAACGTTGTGGTAATGCGTGTAGGTGAGCCCCTGGTCTCTGCGATCATAGGTTAACAGATTTAATAATAATGTAAGCTGGCACTCAATGTAGGCTCCAGATGTTTTTACCAAAATCTGTTTTTATTTTTTTCTAATTTTTTTTCTGTTGTGCTGTTTTTGATTTTATAAAAAGGTTACTTCCTATCCTTTTACATTTAGGGTCCGGAACTCAGCTGAACTCTGACCCACCAGCTACAAACACCAGTAAACAATGACCTCTAATGACAGAGAAAATGTCTGTCAAACCTGGATTGTGATTAGTTGATTGACACTGGTGGCTCAGAGGTTGGGTTGACGTCCAGCCCTAGTTGTTATTATTATTATTATTATTATTATTGTAACTGTCGTTGTTTTGGTGCAAAACCAAATGCTTTGTCTTATGTTTCTGTTCTTTGTATATGCATTCTTTGAAACAAATATTAAACTTATACCTTAATTGCCTTTACTCTTTTTCCTTGGCCATTCTTATTTATCAGGCAGTTTACAGAATTATGAGACGGTGCTGAAGGGACAAATGCACTACATGACTAAAAGTATGTGGACACCTGCTCGTCGAACATCTAATTCCAAAACATGGGCATTAATATGGATTTGGTCCCCCCTTTGCTGCTATAACAGCCTACACTCCTCTGGTAAGGCATTCCACTAGATGTTGGAACATTGCTGCGGGGACTTGCTTCCATTCAACCACGAGACCATTAGTGAGGTCGGGCACTGATGCTGGGCGATTAAGCCTGGCTTGTAGTCGACATTCCAATTCATCCCAAAGGTGTTCGATGGGGTTGAAGTCAGGTAGGCCAGTCAAATTCTTACACACCGATCTCAACAAACCATTTCTGTATGGACCTCGCTTTGTGCACGGGGGCATTGTCATGCTGAAACAGGAAAGGGCCTTCCCCAAACTGTTGCTACAAAGTTGGAAGCACAGAATCGTCTAGAATGTAATTGTATGGTGTAGCGTTAAGATTTCCCTTCACTGGAACTAAGGGGCCTAGCCCAAACCATGAAAAACAGCCCCAGACCATTATTCCTCCTCAACCAAACTTCACAGTTGGCACTATGCATTGGGGCAGGTAGCGTTCTCCTGGCATCCGCCAAACCAAGATTCGTCCGTAGGATTGCAAGATGGTGAAGCATGATTCATCACACCAGAGAACGTGTTTCCACTGCTCCAGAGTCCAATTGCGGCGAGCTTTACACCACTCCAGCCGACGGTTGGTGATCTTAGGCTTGTGTGCGGCTGCTCGGCCATGGAAAGCCATTTCATGAAGCTCCCGACCAACCGTTCTTGTGCTGATGTTGCTTCCAGAGGCAGTTTGGAACTCCGTAGTGAGTGTTGCAACTGAGGACAGGCTGTGTTTATGCGCTTCAGCACTACTCAGCGGCCCCGTTCTGTGAGCTTGTGTGGCCTACCACTTCGCGGCTGAGCCATTGTTGCTCCTAGATGTTTCCACTTCACAATAACAGCACTTACAGTTGACCAGGGCAGAAATTTGACAAACTGACTTGTTGGAAAGGTGGCATCCTATGACAGTGCCACGTTGAAAGTCACTGAGCTCTTCAGTAAGGCCATTCTACTGCCAATGTTTGTCTATTGAGATTGCATGGCTGTGTGCTCAATTTTATACACCTGTCAGCAAAGGGTGTGGCTGAACTAGCCAAATCCACACATTTGAAGGGGTGTCCACATACTTTTGTATATATAGTGTAGATGTGAATCCTAACATGGAGAGCAGAACAGCATCTGACTGACCCCTGTTGAGAGACCTGACACATACACACAATGGGTAACCCGTTGTTGCTCTGAGTGGTTTGCATAATAGTTGACTCAATGGCATAGACAAAGTATACCCTCTCGCAGTCCTCTCGCCTCCTTTTGAAAAAGGTCAAAGTTCATTGAGGAGAGTCCGTGAGGAGAGTGAACATGGATGGAAATGCGCTTGCTTAAAATGAGACTATCCTTTTCCACTCGTGCGTCATTAGGCAAATTAGGTTTACAGGGGTGGATCCCAAAATAACTGAAGTGCTCAAAACAAATGAAGTTAGTTGTGCAGGACATTTATAGATAAAACAATAAGTACCATATTGTAATGGTTTTAAATTGCAGGTTTTAAAACTCTTCCGTGGTAGTATACGCATGAGTATCCTTGAGGAGGGGAGAACACTCTTCCGTTTGCCTACTAATGAATTTACACTCCTCGACCACTTATCGGTTTCCTTGTCACAGAGGAGAGAGGATGGTCTTTCGCCAAAACGAGAGAACCCCGCTGTCCCAATGCCAAATCGAGCCCTAGACCCTATGTCCTATGCACTTGTGGAGATCTAAGAGGATTTGATTGGTATAAGCAATATGGTGAAACTTCCACTCAGCCTATCAGAGGGCGAGTTGGAACTATTATCAAATTGCTTACACCTGTCATATCCTGTCAGATCTCAAGTGCATAGGGCGTATGCACATGATGTGACAGCATCCTGCCCCATTGATATAAGAGAGAACCTGGTAAGAATTTAATTTATAAGACTATCAATTTAGGGTACAATTTATATTTGTCTTAGCCCCTCCACACACCCACACATTTATGCTACACACACATCACAACTGCTGCTACCAGAGTGTTATTTGCTATTGCTAATACTGCACAATATATTACGTAAAAAAATCCACTCTGGCTGACTCACTTGATCCCTTTTTGCTGCAGCTGTCTGCCCCACATTGCAGAATCATTCACCTATATTTGTTATTTGACAATTGTTTTTGGGGTTATCCCTAAGATCTGGAAAACTGCTAAAGTCCTCCCCCTACACAAAGGCAGAGATCCTGACTTGGATAACTTCCGATTTCCAATTTAGAGTCCCTGGCCAACTCTCAGCTTAGAACTTTTTTAACTTCTCATTCTGTTCTTAATGAGTACCAATCTGCTTTTAGACCTGGACATTGCACTGTTTCAGCAGTTACACTTGTCTTAGATTATGTGCTATGTTGTTTAGATCATAAAAATCATTGTGCTGCCTTATTTATTGACCTGTTGAAGGCATTTGATACGGTTGACCATTTCATACTTGTTCCAAGGTTGTCTGAAATAGTCCTAGATCAGGCGTCTTTCAATTGGTTCAAGAACTAATGGACAGGACACAATGTGTGCTTACTATCAAATCTAGTTCCTCAGTATTACGAAAGGTGTGCCGCAGGGGTCGGTTTTGGGCCCTGTTCTCTTCACTATTTATATAAACAATATTGGTCTATCTGTTAACCTGTAACATTCATCTCTATGCGGATGATAGTTAATTACTCCTGTGCCTCTCAGTACAGCAGGCCCTTCATGACCTTCAGCATGACTTTGACTCAATTCAAAACTCACTAACCGATGTTAAACTTGGTTTAATTATCATTTAGCATTAGTTTATGTTCTCTAGGTTTCCTAATATTGACCCTGGGGACCTGCGTATTTGCACATTGAAGGGAGCCGAAATTCAGCAAGTTCCCCATTTATAAGTACTTGGGTATTTGGATTGAAGATAAGCTCTCTTTTTAAAACACACATTGAAAATAAATCCTGCCTCACTTTGGAAAGCAGAAGGAAGATTGTTAAAGCAACGCTTCTCCCAGTACTTGATTATGGTGATATAATCTACATGCATGCAGCAGCCTGTTTTTAAAACCTTTAGATTCAGTCTATCACTCAGCACTGTGTTTTATCACTGGGGACAATTTCTGTACACATCACTGCATTTTGTATAGTTCTGTTGGCTGGGAGTCTCTTGACTACCAGAAGGGCCCAGCATTGGCTACTTTTTGTATATAAAGCGGTTCTTCAGAGACTCCCCCACTACCTCGGCTAAAGGATAAGTTCTTTTTTTACATCCAAACCTTTTTTGTGATTTCACGTTTTTGATAAACCCGAAACAGCAAATCAGCTTCCTCATCCTCGTTGTGTAGTATGGGGGCCCCGAAAAAAACATGAACTAAGGCTCCAAAAACACCCAAATACGTCCTTTTAGAAACCGCCATGCTCTTAGTATAGTGATGCGGGTCTTTAGATGTTGTACACATGAAATTGTGTCATTTTGAACTTTATCCGCAATGTTATATTCCTTTTTGTTTTTCGGTGCCCCCATACCACACAATGAGGATGAGGAAGTGATTTGTTGTTTGGGGTTAGTTTCTCAAATGTGAAATCACACACAAGGTGTCAAGACCCTTCTATAACATACCATTTACATTAAAAAAATAGAGATTTGGTTGTAAAAAATACTTCTCCTTTAATTGAAGATCCAGCAATTTTCAGACCCGCTCTCTGGACTGGCTGGTTCTGGAGGTCCCGCGGTTCTCAACTGACCTGGGGGGAAATGCTTGTAGTTTTTATACTCCCAGCTCATGGAATAGCCTTCAGGCCACCTTGAAATTAGACTTGCTGATCACTATTGGATAGTTTAGATCGAGTTTAAGGGAGGTGAGTTGTTTGTTTTTATTAATCTTGTTGGATTTATTGTATTGATTGTCTTACATTATGTGTATTAAATTGTGTATGTTCATGTTCACAGGGCTCCCTTGTAAATGAGACCCTGGTCTCAATGGTGACCCACTCTGTATAATTAAAAGTGAAATAAAAAATAAACACTTGCCCCCCCAATCCCCCCTTCCCCGATACATGTGTAAATATTGTACTATAAATTGTGCCTTCCTGTATTATACTGTACTTATGATAAAATGTTTATTCTATTCTACTGAGCCATTTACTTTTTTTGCATTATTTTATTATTTCTTATTGTTGCATTGTCAAGAAGGAACCTGCAAGGAAGCATTTTGTTTGGACGGTGCATGTGTATCCTGTACATACGACGAATAAAACTGGAAAGTTGATTTACGCAGCTTTTTGGCCATTAGCCAATCGGCATTTCAAGGCATGTGAATGCATCCAACCGGGATTTACGACTTCACAACTGGTAAATTCCCACCTCACACTTGGTTACTAACTCAGCACAGCATAATGTTGAACAAGCCCAGTATGTGTTATTAGTGGGTGTGTTTTGGTTGTAAGGCTACAACAGACAGAAGTCGACAGGGGAGGTGCTTCTGCGACAGCCGAAAGTCGGACACTAATGGTTTTCCAACAGCAAGGCTCAGATCAATATGGCAGTCTGAACATAGCTGCCGTTGTTTATTTAAATGTTTCTTTATGTCAAAATACATCTAACCCCCTATATCACACTCACAAACTGAAATCATGTGTACACTGTACAATCAATTGGTGAGCGAGATGGTCTCGAATATTACATTAATTTGTAGGATATGCAGTGGCGTGTATTCATGGATGCCAAGGGAAGCCAGGCTTACCAATAAAAAAAAAGATATTTTCTCTTTCGTCTCTCTGTGTTTCATAATTTTCCTTCAATTTGCAAGAGGCTGAATGTATCTCACCAGAGAAAGCATCCGTGCTAGCGAAACAGCGCCCCTCTGTCTCTGCATCTAGCCCATCTTTCTGATGCTGTCTGGTCAAAAATATTATAATGTTGCCGCCCGTAGCATTGAATGCAAGGGAAGCCAGCGAGCATTTAGCCTCCCTTGATATATATTTTTAAATACAATAATAGCCAATCAGCGTTGAGATCAACTAGTCCTGGCACACCAAAAAAAAGTGTCAAGGGAAGCCAGATTGGATTTAGCTTCACACCAATCACATCAGGCCAAATGTAATTTGACAGAAATAAAAACTTGAATTGTTGCATCTTGTTGTCCTCCAGTGGCTAGCTAGCTAAAATTGGCCCTTTCCTAAATTAGCCATGGAAGGAGATAAGGATTTGGACATGTGGTTTTACGTAATTCTCTGTACTGACCAATGATTATAATGGCGATTCTGATCCAACCATAAATTCATACATTGTGCTTCTGGCCTTAGAGGATGGAAGTTCTATATGTAGTAGGCTAATCGTTGCCCATGAAAGGAAGTTAGGCTAGCTAGCAAGCATTTTAGCCAGGTAGCCTAGGACAACAAAAACTAAAAGCGTGTACTGTATGGTAGAGTCATAGACCGTATTGGCAACATGAAAGAGAGGATGGCGGCGTTGGTGTTTCTCTAGAAGTAGGGTGAGTCATGTTTTTTCTACTTACACACACAGAACTCAGTACTATGGACAGCCATATGATATTTATCGTATGTTGATTGGACTAAATTGTTTTTGGAATCTTTTAGATGTCACTGTATTAGACTAAGCATAGGTGATTTAATGATGTTGAAATGGTGCTGGAATGGTGGAGGCAACTCCTGTTTTCTTTGCGACTTGCGGTAACTCTCAGGTGTTCTAAATCAGTGGTTCCCAACCAGAGGTACTAGGACAAATCCACAGGGGGTACTTCAGAAGACTAATGAGACCATAGGCTTACTGGTAAAATGCACATGAGGGGATACTTCAGGGGTACTCCGGGCAGATCAAAATTCAGTTGGTGATACGGTAACCGAAAAGGGTTGGGAACCACTGTAAAAATCTAGTTGTTTAGTAGTCTGAAAATGTTGGAAACATTATATATTTTTTATTTCACCTTTATTTAACCAGGTAAGCCAGTTGAGAACAAGTTCTCATTTACAATTGCGACCTGGCCAAGATAAAGCAAAGCAGTGCGATAAAAACAACAACACAGAGTTACATATGGGGTAAAAAAAACAAAGTCAAAAAATACAACAGAAAATATATATACAGTGTGTGCAAATGTAGCAAGTTATGGAGGTAAGGCAATAAATAGGCTATAGTGCAAAATAATTACAGTTAGTATTAACACTGGAATGATAGATGTGCAAGAGATTATGTGCAAATAGAGATACTGGGGTGCAAAAGAGAAAAATAAATAACAATATAGGGATGAGGTAGTTGGGTGGGCTAATTTCAGATGGGCTGTGTACATGTGCAGTGGTCGGTAAGGTGCTCTGACAACTGATGCTTAAAGTTAGTGAGGGAGATAAGAGTCTCCAGCTTCAGAGATTTTTGATTGACCATGCTGTAGGTCATGTAACTGTTTGTTACATGCAATATGTTTTGTGGACTCCACCAGACAGATGTTGCTCTCTGGTTTTGTGATGGAACAAAGGTGTGGTTGAATTTATTCTGCCATTGTGTCTTCTTATTGTTTCGGCCTAGGCCTATTTATCACGGCGGCAAGGCATATTAACTAAAATGTTATAGAGCAAACAACGCAATTATCATAACACATATATATAGGTTGTAATATGGCTTTTTTTTTGGGGGGGGGCTTGGCTTCTACAGTGATTTGACCCACACACCGCTACTGAGGATATACAGTATATCCATTGTATATATACATGAATCGCGGCAAAGTTGGTTCCTGTTTCAGTCACGTCTTTGGTCACATTAGCATGGTCAACCAAAAACACCATAATGATTGGTCGAGAGCATCAAATCCATGATGCATTGTGGGTAAATGGTGACTGACTGACTGATCTACAAATAATAATGAGTAGTTATTTATGATGCAAGGTGATTTTGTAGATCAGTCAGTCGGCAGTCGCTGCACTGTTGGAGGCAATGTCGAACAAGCCCAAAGACCGAATGACCTTTGATCACATGGTTTTTGTAAAGTGTGGCGCAGGTCGGACAATTGTTATCCCCATTATGCATCACACCAACGATGGTCACCGACTAGACAAAATTGATCTGCTCCAACGTGCCCAGTGTCAGGCTCTCTTTGCATTTAGACTGGTCTGGTTTGAGTCAGATTCACAAACTGCTTTTGTGAGAATTATTTTGTTTTTGTAGTACAATTTTCTTTTTTAAACTTTTAAAAAAACAATGGCACTTTTAGTTTGTGAAATGTGATGAATCAGTTCTGTGTTGCAAAATGTATTTACTTATTTTACCTGCCAACTAATTTGCTCTGTTTTGATTGGTCAAGTGTTTGTTTATTGTTGCAGAAGAACCAGGAAGTTGGGGAGTTCATGTTCAAGCAGAGACTGAACATAGCTTTCCTTTGTTTTGTTGGGGAATTCATATTTCACTATGGTTGGACCCTTTTTCTGATCAGAAGAATAAAGAGAACAACATCTACACAAGGTAAGGAGAGAGAGAGATTTTACATAGACATGTTTAGACACTGCATGCATGACTTATTCTATTAGCCATAATACAATGTATTTTTAAGTCATTTGATATCAATGTTTTTGCTTGTTCCTAGCAATGGCTTATTCCAGCAATATCCTGTCTGAAGAACAATTCCAATGCTCTATCTGTCTCGATGTGTTTACTGACCCTGTCTCCACACCATGTGGACACAACTTTTGCATGGCCTGTATCAGAGGATACTGGGATAGTACTGACCTGTGCCAGTGTCCAATGTGTAAGGAAACATTCGACAGAAGACCTGAGCTTCGTGTCAATACTTTTATTTCTGAAATGGCTGCTCAGGTCAAGAAGTTAGCTCCAGTTGAAGTCACACCCATCACCACAGGACAACCTATGGCCAAACCTGGAGAAGTGCTCTGTGATGTCTGCACTGACAGAAAGCTCAAGGCCCTGAAGTCCTGCCTGATGTGTCTTGTCTCATACTGTGAGACTCACCTGGAGCCTCATCAGAGAATTGCAGCCTTGATGAAACACAAGCTAATCAACCCTTTGGAGAACCTGGAAGACAGGGTGTGTGCGAAGCACGAGAGACCCCTGGAGCTGTTCTGTCGGAGTGATCAAAAGTATGTATGTCAGATCTGCACTGAAACAGACCACAAGACCCACAACACTGTCCCTATGGAGGAAGAGTGTGGAGAGAGGAAGGCTCACCTGTGGAAGACCAAGGGTAAAGCACAGCAGATGATCCATGAGCGAGTGCAGAAGGTTAAGGAGATGCAACACTCAGTAGAGCACAGCAAGAAAGAAACAGAGAAAGAGATAGTGGGCAGTGTGGAGGTCTTCACTGCACTGGTACGATTCATTGAGAGAAGCCAGGCTGAGCTAATTGAGGTCATTGAGGAGAAGCAGAGAGCAGCAGAGAGGCAGGCTGAAGGCCTCATTAAAGAGCTGGAGCAGGAAATCACTGAGCTACAGAGGAGATGCACTGAGCTGGAGCAGCTCTCACACACTGAGGACCACCTCCACCTCCTCCAGAGCTCCCCATCTCTCTGCACCCTTCCATCCACTAAGGACTGGACTGAGATCAGTGTGCACAGCAGTCTGTGTGTGGGGACTGTGATGAGAGCTGTTTCTCATATGGAGAAGGCACTTACTAAAGAGATGGAGAAGTTGCCTGAAATCAAACTAAAGAGGATAGAACAGTATGCAGTGGATGTGACACTGGATCCTGGTACAGCTAATCCCTTTCTCATCATATCTGAAGACAGAAAACAAGTGAGGTATGACGACATAATCCAGGATCTGCCTACAAACCCAGAGAGATTTGATCCTGCTGTATGTATCATGGGAAAGGAGGGTTTTTCCTCAGGAAGATCCTACTATGAGGTCCAGGTGGAAGGGAAGACCCGCTGGGCTTTAGGATTGGCCAGAGAGTCCATCAACAGGAAGGGGAGTATTACACTAAATCTAATAAATGGATTCTACACTGTAAGGCTGAGGAGGGATGAGTATGTGGCTAACGCAGAACACAGTGTACCTCTCTCACTGAACGAGAAGCCCCGGAAAGTGGGGGTGTATGTGGATTATGAGGAGGGGGATGTCAGTTTTTACAATGTGGAGGCCAGGTCTCATATCTACTCTTTCACTGGCTGCACCTTCACTGAGAGGCTCTACCCATTTTTCTTTGCAGGTGATAATAATGGGGGTAAAAACACAGCACCAATTATCATCTGTCCTGTTAAGTCCCTCAGCTTAGTTTGACATCACATGGGTTTTTGCAATGTGAGGCTCTAAATCACAATAAAAGTGTAAATATTCAACATTCCAATTATACTAAGAGAAAAGGGCAATGTCTAAGTTAAGTTACATCACTGTATCCTCCATAATAATCACAATCAAGGAAGCTGTTGCACATGCAGTCTTTCATAGAGATGTTGTGTTCTGGAGTATATGTAGAACATTCCTTAACCACCAGGGAGCGCTGTTGAGACATACTGCTCTCACTGCCGACATCTGCTGGAGAAAAAAAGGACTGACAACGAAATGGATAACACATGTTTTGCCTCCATACTCATTATTACATTAAAATAATAATAAAGATGGAAAGATCAAGTCTATGTTGTCTGGTTTTATTAATGGGGTGGTTTGTGGTGACACACACAAACATGCACATGGGTACACGGATGCTGGCGTACACACCACAGATGTGCTGTAATTCCTGAAATCACTGTAGATGAGGGAGTACTCCCAGGGTAGGTGACCCAGATTATCTGGCCCTAAGCGTGGTAGAAATATGCCTCCCTACACACACACCCCTCCACCCCTGCGAGGCCTTCACACATTCCATGCATTTCTGGAGTGCTGTCTGTCAGCGCCTTCTTACGCTAAAGAGCCACTGACAGCCATTAATTATCCCACAGGCTGAACTAAGGGCATTCCTGATGGTATGTGTGTGTGTGTTAGCTAGGGGTAGACACCTGCAGAGGCACGATTTAGATAACACTGTCACTGTTGCCATCCAAGCATTTCCATCCAAGCACACAGATTAGTGGTCATAATGGCTGATACCAAAACCTGCTGATATCCATTCTGTTTTTCAAGGTCCAGGCCTGTTATACTTCACATTACACAGCCAAACTAGAAAAATAAGTATTTTCTCCATTACTTTCTATGATAAACTGTGTGTTCGCCAGTACAAGTAGCATCTATTCTACCATAACTCCTAAGATCAGAGCCCCATGGGCACCATCACCACCATCACAGCTGAGATGGTGGTCTGGTGTAGCCAAGCTCTTATCCTGTCTCTCTCTCTTTCTCTCTCTCTCTGTGTTAGTGTGTGTTCAGGACAACCAGGGCTACAAGTAGAACACAAAACAATTTGACAAACAGTTGCATTCATCAGTCTTATTGACAAATGTCAAAAATATTAAGGACCAACTAGTCAGTGACAACTCTTTGGAGTTTCTATAATAATAAGCCATTTAGCAGACGCTTTTATCCAAAGCGACTTACAGTCATGTGTGCATACATTTTTACGTATGGGTGGTCCCGGGGATCGAACCCACTACCCTGGCGTTACAAGTGCCATGCTCTACCAATTGAGCTACAGAGGACCATTCTTTCTGACAGTATTATAGACACTATGTCCTTGGATTTCTTATGATCTTCTATGTAGAAGAACCCTTTACCTTCTAATGACTCCTATGTAGCTTGTGAGTGTCATGTGTGTTTGTGAGAGTCTCAGCTTTCCATAGATACAGTAGCTTTAATATTTAAATATATTTAAAATATTATTAATATTTTGTAGTTCAAACCATTCGGACTACAGACGTTTTTGTAAAAAGATCCGTCCCCGGACCCCTTCGGGATCCGCCCTTGTCTCATAAACACCGCTGTAGTTCAGCCCCCATTAATCACACAGACTATTGGTTGGTACCAACGGATGCAGAAGAAATAGACGAATCAACCCAGAAGTATGTAGCTCAAACACACAATGTTTAAAAGGTGTTCGAATTACAAATCGTGCCTGTGTCGCGGTGGGACTCATTGGGTTAATGTAGAGCTGAGTGAAGAGTCCCACTAGACCCATTGCTCTTCCTCATTACTGACAGACTGGTTTAAGTATCTCCTCTGGGAGAGCCAATCAAGATCAAGCCTGTTTAAATGTCCCCTTAGGGACAGCCAATCACGATCAAGCATGTTTAAACGTCTCCTCTGGGACAACAAATCAGAGCTTGGAAATAACTGAGAACCACGAGGAACCCTTCAACCTGGGACACACACACACACACACACACACACACACACACACACACACACACACACACACACACACACATACACACACACACACACACACACAGCTGGTGCAGAGCCATGTTCCAGGATGTGAATACTGAGAGAAGAGCAGTGCTGAACACTAGAACTGTGTGTGCTATGCAGCGTTTTACGACTTGAGCGTTTTACGATGATCTCCACAGAAGATGACTTATGATGAAAAGCACAGTCAAGGTTTTAGCAGTTTATTAAAGCACTACAGTAAATTACTTTACAGATAAATAGACAGGCGCGCGCTTGAATGCACGCGCGCACACACACACACACACACACACACACACACACACACACACACACGCACGCACAAGGCTGAGCTGGCATGCACACGCATCTCTTAGACATATCTGTCTGCCTGCCAGTCTGTGTGTATTGCATTAATTAAACAATTCCATGTCATATCTTAGCATCCAGGTGTCAGGGTTATTCACTTAGCCATTATGGTACACAGCCCTCTATCTCTTTATTGTCTTTTGCCAGACACTCTTGCCAATATGTGGAAGATAAAGTGTTTTTCATCAAGGAAGAGGGAGAGAAGGGGAGGGGGGTTGGGAAAAAGAGAAGAGAAAAGAGAGGAAAAGGTAAAGAGATAGAAACATACGTGTAGGTATGCTGACTGTGCGTGGCCCATGTTGCCATGGTAAAGATGGCCACAGGGATGGCAGACGGAAAAGAAAGATTCAGATTTATGATGCTATATTTCATCTGGAGTTGCCCAGGCCCATTCTGAATTATTTTACAATCCTTTTACAATCCTTCTTTACTTTCTTGAAGTAATCACATATCATAATCTCACAGGTCAGTGATCACCTCAATGAAGGAAGGAACAAGCCAGCATGTCTTTGTATATAAATATTCCTGCATTTTGGTTCTTTTTGATTGAACTGAAAGGCAGCATGGTTTTGGGTTTAGGCACAGATTGTTGAGTGTATTTCAGGAAAATAAATGTACCAAGGCAGATCATCCTTACTTGATGTCATTTCCTATCAATTCCATTACTAACTCAGACTTTTGGCAAAGGTAGTGTTTGTGTGAGAGAGAGATATGTGGCAGAGGTGTGGGTTGGAGGGGCTGTTTGTTAGCTTGGAGATCATGGATACTACGCTCCTGTCACAGCACAGCTTGTTGTGAAATGTTAAGTCGCCACCGGCTAACAGATACATGTAACACACTCACGGCCCGTCTCCCCTCAGCCTCAGCTGTACTACACACACACAGTCCGTCTCCCCTCACCTGCCACGACACAGATACATTCCCACAGGTGCTAGCACTGTCCAGGTGTGAGGAACATCTCACACATCTCGGATCCACCCGTATGATGTGTCGACAGACCGTCCTGCCTGAGATGGTTGTCATAAATTCATTGTGTCCACAGCTGTGTGTGTGTACATATGTTAGAAAGAGAGGGAGAGAGGGGGAAAGAAAGAGAGAGAGATTGAGAGAGGTGGTCGCCATGCAGGCCAAGGGGAACAAATACTGAGTCCAAACCCCCATAGAAAAATCCACCAGCATGGAGAGAGCTAGTGCAGCTGAGCCCATATAAACAGTGCTGGCCAAGCCAACAGCAGGCTGCCCACATGAACACAGTGCCTGGAAAGCTCTGGACCACGACACGCCTGTCACTTTCACTCCCTATCTGATCCATGCTGTTCTCCTTATCTGATTTATCCACTCAGGGATAATATGATGATGTTATCAGTGAGGTCACTCACCATCTGTCGCACTGATACAGTATCTCTCCTCTCTCGCTCTCTCTTTTCTTCTCTCTTCCTCGCTCTCCATCTCCTGGCTGATTCCCTGAGTTCATGGAAAGAGTGAGGTCAGCAGAACTGTCCCTTTAGAACATCAGTTAACTGTCCCTTTAGAACATCAGTTTGGGGCTGTGACCCATTTAAGGCCCTCTAGAGTTTCTTGAGGCCCACCAGATAGACAGAACCAATGTTTCTAACCAAGCCAATATGGACTAGCCTACTTACAATTCAAAATCCATGATCTTCAATGATCAATCAATCTGTCCATGCAGCCTAGGCCTCCGACTTTTTCCTGTTTATCACAGCACTGTATTCCCCAGAAGTTGGTACGGACACAGGGCATATATAGACACCCTGTATATGAATGTAATACTACAGCCTCTAGGTCTGGGCCTATATGGAACAGGGGGTATAGTCCAGTGGCTATGCATCAAATGTGAGGGGAATTGTGGACTTTGTGATAAAGGCACCAAATTTCACACACAGCTAGAACAAGTCCTTAGAAGTGTTTTTAGCTATAGTGCCATCGCAGATTTTTTATATGACCCCACCCCAAACCAGCTCAATGGGGCTATATTGGACAGGAGTTACATGGCCATATCTCCATAAATAATAGGTACATAAAGCCCAATGATGGCTTAAAATGTTTGACAGGGTCTGGAGAAGACAATAAAATGGCCCAAGTATGCCATATATATTTAAGCAATAAGGCCCGAGGGGGTGTGGTATATGGTCAATATACCACAAACCCCGAGGTGCCTTATTGCTATTATAAACTGGTTACCAACGTCATTAGAGCAGTACAATTTTCTGTTGTTGTCATACCCGTGGTATACAGTCTGATATACCGCGGCTTTCAGCCAATCAGCATTCAGGGCTCGAACCACCCAGTTTATCAATATGAATATACTTCTCAATTTCAGTATTTTACATTTAAATACTTATGATATGGGTGTTCCCTAAAGTCTACTGATTTCAAGGATATACACTGAGTATACAAAACATTAAGAGCACCTGCTCTTTCCATGACAGAATGACCAGGTGAATCCAGGTGAAAACTATGATCCCTTATTGATGTCACTTGTTAAATCCACTTCAATCAGTGTAGATGAAGGGGAAGAGACAGGTTAAAGGATTGTTAAGCATTGCGACATGGATTGTGTATGTGTGCCATTCAGAGGGTGAATGGGCAAGACAGAAGATTTAAGTGCATTTGAACGGGCATTGTACAGTAGTAGGTGCCAGGCACATCATTTTGAGTGTGTGAAGAACTGCAACGCTGCTGAGTTCTTCATGCTCAACAGTTTCCCGTTTGTATCAAGAATGGTCCACCACCCAAATGACATCCAGATAATTTGACACAACTGTGGGAAGCATTGGAGTCAACATGGGCCAGCATCCCTGTGGAATGCTTTCGACACCTTGTAGAGTCCATGCCCCGACGAATTGAGGCTGTTCTGAGGGCAAAAGGGGGTGCAACTCAATAGTAAGGTGTTCCTAATGTTTTGTACACTCAGTGTAAATATCTCTTGTAATCATAGAAATCGTGCATGTTCAACATAGCATGCAAAGGTTGCAGGTCTGTGGAGATCTTCACAATTGCTATAATAATCTGTGCAGAATCTCAAACGGCACTGATCACTTGCACTATGGACTTTTAATGTAATCTCAACCACTATCCAGGTCATTTGGTTGTGCTATTAGATGAAGCACAGTGATAATACATTAAGTTGTTGTATAAATACAAAGTATCTGACATTGTATTCCCATTTGAACCTTGTTGGGCTTTTAAACGGTTGAAAGCGCATTGATAACACATTTAGATGACAACTACACCAGAAGTCTTTTTGCATTTGGTTGTGTTTTTAGATGGTTGAAAGCATAGCGATAACACATTGGGAATTCAAAATCTTCTGACTGTCTTTTTGAGTGGGTGAATAAAGGTTGAAATCTCATTGTTCAACAACATATTACCCAAACATCCACGTTTAAATGACGTGGTGTGCCCATCCCTAGCACACACAGCTGATTAAACTAATTGCATTCTAAATTGAAGCTCATGATTAGTTGATTCAGGTGTGTTAGCTGGGGCAAACACCAATCAGGCCCCAGAGGGATAGCTAGTCAGTTGTTCAACTGAAATGTATCTTCCGCATTTAACCCAACCCCTCTGAGGTGCGGGAGGCTGCCTTAATCGGCATCCACGTCATCA
Organism: Coregonus clupeaformis; assembly: GCF_020615455.1. NCBI lineage: Eukaryota > Metazoa > Chordata > Actinopteri > Salmoniformes > Salmonidae > Coregonus > Coregonus clupeaformis. Next base: position 20,773,383 of record NC_059201.1, read on the forward strand.
GTGCCTGGGGAGCAGATGTTGTTGGGGGTTAACTGCCTCGCTCAGGGGCAGAACAACAGATTTTTACCTTGTCGGCTCAGGGATTCAATCCAGCAATTTAGATCCAGCAACTGGCCCAACGTTCCTACTCGCCACCCCAATAAGTTGCTCTTCACTGTTTTAAAGGATAGATATACTTTATCTGGCATACTTGGGCCATTTTATTGTGTTTTCCACACCACCTCAAACATTTTAAGTCATTGGGCTTGATGTACCAATTATTTATGGAGATATGGTCATGTGAATGCTGTCCAATTAGAACCAATGGAGCTGGTTGTCGCCCATTTTGGTAAACTAGTGCCCCAGAGTATAAAAGGTTAAATCTACAATGGCACTATAGCTAGACATTTTTATTTAGACTTTTACTGGCTTTTTGTAAAGGTTGAATGGTCTCATCATAAAATATACACTGCTCAAAAAAATAAAGGGAACACTAAAATAACACACCCTAGATCTGAATGAATGAAATAATCTCATTAAATACTTTTTTCTTTCCATAGTTGAATGTGCTGACAACAAAATCACACAAAAATGATCAATGGAAATCCAATTTATCAACCCATGGAGGTCTGGATTTGGAGTCACCCTCAAAATTAAAGTGGAAAACCACACTACAGGCTGATCCAACTTTGATGTAATGTCCTTAAAACAAGTCAAAATGAGGCTCAGTAGTGTGTGTGGCCTCCACGTGCCTGTATGACCTCCCTACAATGCCTGGGCATGCTCCTGATGAGGTGGCGGATGGTCTCCTGAGGGATCTCCTCCCAGACCTGGACTAAAGCGTCCGCCAACTCCTGGACAGTCTGTGGTGCAACGTGGCATTGGTGGATGGAGCGAGACATGATGTCCCAGATGTGCTCAATTGGATTCAGGTCTGGGGAACGGGGGGGCCAGTCCATAGCATCAATGCCTTCCTCTTGCAGGAACTGCTGACACACTCCAGCCACATGAGGTCTAGCATTGTCTTGCATTAGGAGGAACCCAGGGCCAACCGCACCAGCATATGGTCTCACAAGGGGTCTGAGGATCTCATCTCGGTACCTAATGGCAGTCAGGCTACCTCTGGCGAGCACATGGAGGGCTGTGCGGCCCCCCAAAGAAATGCCACCCCACACCATGACTGACCCACCGCCAAACCGGTCATGCTGGAGGATGTTGCAGGCAGCAGAACGTTCTCCACGGCGTCTCCAGACTCTGTCACGTCTGTCACGTGCTCAGTGTGAACCTGCTTTCATCTGTGAAGAGCACAGGGCGCCAGTGGCGAATTTGCCATTCTTGGTGTTCTCTGGCAAATGCCAAACGTCCTGCACGGTGTTGGGCTGTAAGCACAACCCCCACCTGTGGACGTCGGGCCCTCATACCACCCTTATGGAGTCTGTTTCTGACCGTTTGAGCAGACACATGCACATTTGTGGCCTGCTGGAGGTCATTTTGCAGGGCTCTGGCAGTGCTCCTCCTGCTCCTCCTTGCACAAAGGCGGAGGTAGCAGTCCTGCTGCTGGGTTGTTGCCCTCCTACGTCCTCCTCCACGTCTCCTGATGTACTGGCCTGTCTCCTGGTAGCACCTCCATGCTCTGGACACTACGCTGACAGACACAGCAAACTTTCTTGCCACAGCTCGCATTGATGTGCCATCCTGGATGAGCTGCACTACCTGAGCCACTTGTGTGGGTTGTAGACTCCGTCTCATGCTACCACTAGAGTGAAAGCACCGTCAGCATTCAAAAGTGACCAAAACATCAGCCAGGAAGCATAGGAACTGAGAAGTGGTCTGTGGTCACCACATGCAAAACCACTCCTTTATTGGGGGTGTCTTGCTAATTGCCTATAATTTCCACCTGTTGTCTATTCCATTTGCACAACAGCATGTGACATTTATTGTCAATCAGTGTTGCTTCCTAAGTGGACAGTTTGATTTCACAGAAATGTGATTGACTAAGAGTTACATTGTGTTGTTTAAGTGTTCCCTTTATTTTTTTGAGCAGTGTATATTTTTAAATGGGTTACCTATCTCTCTGCTGGACATAAGGCATTCCTGTGGCACTCCTGAGTGGTGCAGTCGTCTAAGGCACTGCATCGCAGTGCTAGCTGTGCCACTAGAGATCCTGGTTCGTATCAAGGCTCTGTCGTAGCCGGCCGTGACCGGGAGACCCATGGGGCGGTGCACAATTGGCCCAGCGTCGTCAAGGGTAGGGGAGGGAATGGCTGGCAATGGAGCATGGCGTTTGCAACGCCAGGGTTGTGGGTTCGATTCCCACGGGGGGCCAGTATGAAAAATAAAACAATAATGTATGCACTCTGGATAAGAGCGTCTGCTAAATGACTAAAATGTAATTTATATATACACTAGATGACAAACAGGGGGCTCTGTTTTGAAGCCACCACACCTCCATCTTGGTACTCCCCTACTGTTGTAAAAAATATTTTGGAAGCTATATAATTGCATTTACTAACATCTACATTTGTTTTTGACACATTAATTATATTACAGACACCTTAATGCATACTTTTCAATTACATTATGTGAGCTAAATATAAAAAGTATAATTTTTAGAAAGTACTAATGTTACTGTCCCCACTCCAACAAAAAAAGTACTTAAATACATGTTATTTTGTCCTTGAAACATTGAAATTAAATACTGTAGAATTCCATTCATTCCTATGGAGGACTGCTTTTCTGAGGAGTGCCAATATGTCTGGTCTGTGGCTTCAAAGCCACTCATTGGCCTATACATAGCATCAGCAATCCAGGGTTTATATACGGCATTGGATTTTACCCAAAGTGACATGTACAGGGCTGGTTTCCTGTCGCAATTCTTAAAATTGACACAATATAGAATATCATATTATATATAATTGCAATCAGTAGATGTCAGGGAACATCCATATAACTTTTTAGAGTGTTTACATGTAAACTAGTGGAACTAGCTATGAAAACATTTACAGAAAACGGTACACTTTTTCACCACTCTTCTACTAGAATTGTAAATGATACATATACTGTATATGTCATATTTGGGCCATTTTCTCTTCTCCAGACCCCCTCAAACCTTTTAAGCCATCATTGGGCTTTATGTACATATTGTTTATGGAGATATAGCCATTTGACTCCTAGGGTGGTAATGGACAAAATATGCGATGGCACTATAGCCAAAAATACTTCTTTAGACATACCCTAGCTGTGTGTGAAATGTGGTGGCATCATCACAAAGTCAAACAAATGTTTTTAGCCGCTGGACTAGTAGGGGAGCACCTAACTGCATGGTGTAGTCATGTGTTGTGTTTTATTCAGATCAAATGCATATATTTTTTGCCTTCTATCATGATGATGTCTTGAATTATATATATTGTATTCCATGTAATATTCACAGTGTCCATTCCAAATGTGTGCGTGCGTGTCTGTGTGTATCCAATTGAGCAGGTTACTCTAGGAATGCAGGCTCCTAGATGCTGTGGGTCACCTACCTACGTCACACCCCATATGCCTCATGGCAGCAGCTATAGGTGGCATATTGCTTCTACTTCCATAGATCAGTGAAGAGGGAATGAACGAAGGCAGAGGGGTTGAGACTCAGCCCTTCACTCTCCAACCTGTTGGTCCAGAGTTGTCTTCTCTCTCACTGAATGGGGGCATAGGGGAGGATCAGCCTCCTAGATTTAATTAGTCTCTAGTCTACTACCTACCTGTGGGTCTAGTGGAGGCTGGTCTCTCTGTGAGGAGAATGAGGTCAGAGCTGCAGCTGTAAGCCTGGCCTCAGGCTGTAGAGGGGAACATCCTAACCCAGACTCGGCCTGAAAGGGTACACAGCCCAGCCCAGCACAGCACAGCACAGAGCAGACTACAGGAAACAATAGAGCATTGCTAGGCACTACCTTCTATGATAGGTAGAGACAATGTGGCGGTGTGTGTACCTTACTAGCTCTGACTCTTTATTGAGGAAAGATGTACTTACTATGACTGTGATAAGTGATTTCCCCACTTAGCTATCTTAAGATGAATGCACTAACTGTAAGTCGCTCTGGATAAGCGTGTCTGCTAAATGACTAAAATGTAAATGTAATTATATTTGTAGGTTTTTCATCATTGGTGGTAGGCCTGATCAAAGTTTAAAATGTGTAATGTATTATAATTTATTTGAATATAGTATTTATGGTTCTTGTAGAGATATGGGCTCCCGAGTGGCGCAGCGGTCTAAGGCACTGCATCTCAGTGCTTGAGGCGTCACTACAGACCCCCTGGTTCGATTCCAGGCTGTATCACAACCAGGCCGTGATTGGGAGTCCCATAGGGCGGCGCACAATTGGCCCAGCGTCGTCTGGGTTTGGCCGGTGTAGGCCGTCATTGTAAATAAGAATTTGTTCTTAACTGACTTGCCTAGTTAAATAAAGGTAAAATATTATCAATGGATAATGTTTTCTGTGACTTCTTGCACATTACTTATGGTTAGTATCCATAGTGATCCTTAGTTTACTACCCAAATAATTTCATTGAACTACAGATACAGAGAAAGTTCTTGTAAATCTAAAAACCATGAGACCAGTGCAGGTCTACTAGGTGCTGGGGTTCAACTCTATGTTTTTGTCTGTGTGTTGCACAACTTGGCACTCCTAAAAAACAGAGAGAAAATAAAGGAGGGAAGGAGAGGAGAGGAGAGGAGAGGATGGGGGGAATCGCAACTGTCATCACAAACAAGAACCATCTGTCTCATTTGTGTAACTTGTTTTCTTTTAATATGAGAAGTATGCTGGTGAGATGTGAGTTAGAAAGAGGCCTGGGAGGGCAAGGCTGAGAACTAAAGCCTCCATCCTCTGTCTCTCACTCACAGACCATGGCTTTGGCCTGGTTATCTCCCAAACCTGCCCTGTTAACCCCACACACACACGATTGCACACGCATGCGGGTGTATGTGTGCATTTGTGTGTGTTAAACCTAGGCACAGAGAAACAAGTGAAAGAGAAAAACATCCTAGACATGCTTGTGTAATGTAACCTAAACTTTCATGCAAATCTCCCATTGACATCAGTTCATGATTGATGTGATAGTTTGGGTTAAGTATGTGTGATTTAGCCCTGAGCGTACAGTAGCATGTATTTGTGTTACTCCTGTCTCTCACACTCTCCTAATCTGCCAAAAAGCTGCATTCCAACAAACTACCCAGAATAGCAGGTTCAACTCCATGGATACCCAGCCTATAGCTGCATACAGGTTCAAATCCATGGATACCCAGCCTATAGCTGAATACTTTTTGGGTTGATCAGATAGATGCTGTAGTGTCCACCTGAGCGCCAAACAGTTCAGTTCCCAGGTTAGTCACTAGATGGCCTTGCTGGAGAGGATCAAACAGTTCAGTTCCCAGGTTAGTGACCAGATGACCATGCTGGTGAGGACCAGGTGCCCAGGGTTTTCCGGCTGCCATATTAAGCCCAGCTGAAAGCCGAAACCTTCCTTCTGTGATCTCAGAGCCCTCTCACTGGGCTGGGGTCCATGGTTACGGTATGCCCCAGAGAAGCCTGTCCAAATGTGAAATTGCAGGCAAGTATTCTCATCAGGCAGGCGGTGACAGGGAAGCACAGGGAAGTATTTGTCCCTGGGAACATTGTAGAAATGCTGTGGGAAAGCCAAGCCCCGCGGCCCAACACTGGAATATTTACTGGAATATTTTAACACCTCAGATGGTTCTCAGATGGAATGGCCAGGGGGCCTGCCTGAACCCTCTCACAGTCACACAGGTACACACTGGTGTGCTTCTACTGCGGAAGTACTGTGGGAACCAGCCAAGCCCCAAATTGTTTCTCTTGTCACCATTGCTCTGCTCCTCCACACACAACACACACACGCACACACACATTCATGCATGCCCTCCCTCCCTAGTCAACACAGCACTAGAGCTCTTAGACCTCAATATCTCTGCCTTCACAAACACAGGAAGGAGAGGTATTACTGATACCCCTCTCGTCCCCCTCTACTCCCCCCTCGCCACTCCCCTCCTCCCCATCTTCTCCCTAGCTGACTGTGTAAGGACAGGAGCCTTCCCCGGTTTCATTAACAGGAATATTATCAGGCAATTATCAGGCAATCACCACTCCCCTCTCTCCACATCATCTGGGGCATCAGGGGGCCTTATCTGAGGCAGAAGCTACAGAGCGCTGAAAGAGACATAAGAGACAGAGACAGAGAGAGACATAAAGGGAGACAGATGGAGACAGAGACAGAGAGAGACAGAGAGAAGGGATGCCATGTGGTCTGCATTTCAGGGTAATCCCTGCTCTCTGGTATGCTGGCTCTCTCTGCCTCTCTGCCTTCTTACCGTCTGATTGGAGCAGAATCAGAGAAGCAGTGAAACACGAGCCTCTGTGCTGTTTCTTCCCAAACCCACTGTGACTGCTCCCATGGCCAGGGGATATGTGCCCTGATATCTGGGATGATAGATGTGCTGATCTATGGCACATAAATTGTGTTTATAGGTGTCCGTGTTGTGGGAAAAAGCCTGGGGGAGTAATGTACCTCACACATACACGCACACACACACACACATAACTGCATAAACACACACACACACACATACACACAAACACATACATTTTCAATAGAAATGTGTGTCCTGCGGTGAGGGTGTGTATGGGTGTTGGTGGAGGGTACCAGCTGTAAGGACAGTCATGTCGTGAAGGCTTATCTCTGGAGTTTCAGTGACATTAACAAGACAGAAGCTCATTGTGCAGATTAGGTGCCATTTCTATGTTGAGTGACACCTATACACACAAGTAGCCTTCTTCTCTTTTCTATACATGTAGGGTTAATGTAGCTGTTATCTTATATGGATACCCTGTCTCTATGTACATTTATTACATACCGATAAGGTAAAGTCTCTATATAAGTGTTAGTTATCGTTTCTCTTTATTTCATCTTCTATTCTATGTATTTGACAACGTGAACATAAACAAAGAGAAGCTCTCCCTCTCTCCCTCTCTCCCTCTCTCCCTCTCTCTGGGTATGGGTACAACAAGTCTGTGGCAGGACTCTGTAGGCTACTGTAGTCAACCCCTGGTCCCTGATCCCTGGTCCCTGATCCCTGGTCCCTGATCCCTGGTCCCTGATCCCTGGTCCCTGATCCCTGGTCCCTGATCCCTGGTCCCTGATCCCTGGTCCCTGGTCCCTGCCATTCCTCCTGCCTGCCACTGGGTTATTCCACGAAATGAGTGCATTTTGAGTCCCATTTGATATTTTAAGTAAAATGTGTGTACCAATATCACATTTAAAAGAATGTTATATTAAACGAAGTGCCTTTTAATATAGACCACAATCAGAGCGGGTCGAGCATAACACGTCAGCTCTGTTACCCATACATAGACAGGCTAGAAATGTACAAAAAATTAAGTTAAGCATGCATTCAATTGCCACTCCCTATTGCACACAACAAGCTTCCATTCCCCCTGTCACAAGGGGATTTATGGGGGATTTAAGATAAAATCGTCAACCCTGTTACGGTCAACCCTGTTACTTTATTTGGCACTTCATAGACACTGACTATAGTATTTTTTTATTTAACTTCTTGAAATGGGAAAACATGTTTTTTATGAGGTCAACATGACAGATGGATAAAAGTAAGTGAAATCATTTTTTTACCAAGTTACACTTCTCAAAAGGCACCGAATTGGAGGTACGACCACATTACTAAAAACAGCTGGAAGGAATCAGGCCTGGGTTTGGCTTCAGGGCACAACTAGCTGGACTCAGGATATTGACAGGATATTTAAAACATTTTATGTTGGGACCCAGTCAGCTGCAATAATGATATCAAGCCAACACACACACACACACACACACACACACACACACACACACAGACAGACAGACAGAGCATGAAATGAACATGTAACCCTCTTATCAGAGTTATTTTCAAAAGAAATATGACAAACAAGAGTATAATCTTTGACACAGCATATATTTCATTTTAACATACATTCATACGCAGTATAGTCTTCTTCAGTGTATACGTCTTTACAGATCTATGTTTCTATAATGAATAGCATGTTACTATAGAAAAGCTTGGGCTTATGGTGGTTGTACATGGTAGCCACACATAGGTCAGTCCCTGTGCCCTGGCAGTGGCCTGGGGAAACTGTGTAGTGAATGGTACTGTGTGGTATATGGTGTGGTATGTGTTGTGGTGTGTGGTATATGGTGCAGTGTGTGGTATATGGTGCAGTGTGTGGTATATGGTGTGGTGTGTGTGTGCATGTGTATTGTATGTTATGTATTTAGCGAGTGTGGTGTGTGTATGGTATATGATGTGACGGGGATGTGTGTGGTACGTGCTTGTGTGTGTGTGTGTGTGTGTGTTGTGTGTGTTGTGTGGTAACGTGTAGGGACCGTGATGTGTGTGTGTGTAGGCTTTGTTGTATGTGGTAATGTGTAGGGACCGTGATGTGTGTGTGTGTGTGTGTGTGTGTAGGCTTTGTTGTATGTGGTAAGGTGTAGGGACCGTGATGTGTGGTATGATATGTGCGCTCGGAGAGAAAAGTGCTGAAGTCGTCTTGCACAGCATCCCTGCTCCACCCAACCCTATCTGTATGTATGTATCTGTATGGGCAAACTCCCTCTTGGTCTGACACAGACTAAGGCCGGATTATGTCCTATTGTGGGTTATAGGCGTTGAGGTTTTTAAAGGCAATTTCCGATTGAGCAGACATATGCAGCGTTTATCGTGAATGGGTTACATTTCAGAGCTGCAATGCCTATATCCCACGATCAGATTGAATCCCGGCCCATAAGTGATTCTGTGAGTAATTCTGATTTTGTGACTGATTTGATGAGTGGAGCAGCATCAGGGCTATACAGGGACAAATGGCCACACAACTAAACCGCTACTCAACCCCAACACAACACGGTCATGTACACCTGGACCACAAATCATGTCTGTCAGTCAGCATTCCTACTCTGGGCGGTAAAGTCTGTTCTCTCAGACCGACAGGCAGGCGTCTCTCCCTTTACATCCAGTAAAGCAGCAGCAAAGATGGAGGGCAAACTCAGCTCCCCCCCCTCTCCCCTTCCTAGGTCCAATATGCCCCACCCTCAGTTCCCCTCTCCCCTTCCTAGGTCTAATATGCCCCACCCTCAGTTCCCCTCTCCCCTTCCTAGGTCTAATATGCCCCACCCTCAGTTCCCCTCTCCCCTTCAGTCAACTCTCACCCACCCCCACCCCAAATCACTCGCAACAATATCAAATAAGTTAAAAAACAAACACAACAATTAGAATCAACTGTGAGGGAGGGAGGGAGGGAGTGAAAATACTCTCTGTTGGGACTTGGGACTTGGAACACATACACTGAGTATACCAAACATTAAAAAACATTTTCTGAATATTGAGTTGCACCCCCCACTTTTGCCCTCAGAAAAGCCTCAATTCGTCGGGGCATGGACTCAAGGTGTGGAAAGCATTCCACAGGGATGCTGGCCCATGTTGACTCCAATGCTTCCCACAGTTGTGTCAAGTTGGCTGAATGTCCTTTGGGTGGTGGACCATTCTTAAACCACACAGGAAACTGTGTGTTCTTAGTTCTTGACACAAACTGGTACGCCTGGCAGCTACTACCATACCCCGTTCAAAGGCATTTACATTTTTTTGTCTTGCCCATTCACCCTCTGAATGGCACACATACACAATCTCTTCCCCTTCATCTACACTGATTGTAGTGGATTTAACAAGTGACATCAATAAGGAATCATAGCTTTCACCTGCATTCACCTGGTCAGTCTATGTCACCTAATGTTTTGTATACTCAGTGTATATTTGCCTTTTTAGTTTTTACATCCGGTGCATGTGTTAGATTTTCCTTTAACATTGTATGAACATATCCTCTGTCTGGCTGTCTCTGTCTGGCTGTTCCCGTGGTCTGTTGTAAAAGGAATCAGGGTGGCTTTGAAATAGGGGGGGGGGAAAACCACAAACACCCCTCCACCCCTCCCTTTCTCCCTCCCTCCCCAAGTGCAGGTGAGGAGGGAGAGAGTGGGGAAATTGTTTGGGTCTCCATTGGGGGTTTCCATGGTGATCACCGGCAGGTGTGCATCTCCACCATCTTGCGGCACTGTTTGCACTTGACGTAGCAGCACCAGTGGAACTTACAGCTGCACCTGTCTACCACCTCCACCTCTTCTGTCTGGAAGCCCCGGCCGCAGCACATCAGCTCACAGCCGTCAATGGCCTTCGATGTCCGGTTACACTGCCGCCCCGCTGTACCCAGCATGCCTGGTGTGCGCGGGTCGTGGTCACAGAAGTCAGGGCTGGGGTCAAGGTAGACCAGGTCTTCGTCTGTGTGAGGTTTGAACTGTGAGTTCCGTGGCACCAGGACCTTGGTGGTGCCCACCTTGCGCTGCTCCACCTCTGTGGCGCCGTCAAACTTCTCCTTGATGACGTTGCCCACCTTGCGGAATGGGGGCATGGCCTTCCAGCAGGTCTTCACCTCACAGGACCCTGACACGCCATGACACTTACACTCCACACGCATGTGGCTCAGGATGGCCTGCAGAGAGACAGAAAGAATGCATGTTTTTATCTCCTGTTCTCTTCTTTACCGTTGAATTTGCTAGGACAATTTAGTTTGTTGTGATATGTCATACCTTCCTCCCGGCCTCATTGTTGTGTAGGTTCATGAGTGCTTTGCTTGGGGACTGTCCTTTACTCCTCTCCCTCACGTCAATGAAGGACTGAGAGAAGGCCACTCCATATGCTATGTTATCACTACAGCCTGACCACTGGAACCCTGGAGGAAGGGAGAGAGAGAGAGAGACACAGAGAGAGAGAGATATGGAGAGAGAGAGACAGACAGAGAGAGAGACACGGATAGAGAGAGAGAGAGAGAGAGAGAGAGTTAGCAGTCAAACATCTGAGCTAAATGTGTGTGTGTGTGTGTGTGTGTGTGTGTGTGTGTGTGTGTGTGTGTGTGTGTGTGTGTGTGTGTGTGTGTGTGTGTGTGTGTGTGTGTGTCCTACCCTCTGGACTGACTCCGTGGACGTTGCGGTCGCAGCCACATTTCTCCAGCTCTCCGCTACTGCAGGCCCGGGTCACAGCAAATGCCACACTGGCTGCTGAGATGGCATACACAAAGGCTGCCTCCCGAGTGCCTGTCACAAACAAACAGGCAGACAATAAATACAAAACTACATTTATCACAGATCTGGCAGTAAAAGTCTGCTTCATGAGTTTTTATCCTCAGAAGTTAATAAAATTAGTTATTTATAATGAGCTGTACCCTGTGTGACAATCTTGCCGAAGACAGGCATGGTTTCCAGGGTGGAGCAATTCCATCTGCGGTTCCTGAACTGAAACTGGCACTCGTCTATGGCTAGCTGTGCCCCACGTCGCACAGCATCCATCACCTCCACACTGCGCTTACAGATCTGCACCTGGTTAGAACAATGATCACAACATTACAGATCTGCACCTGGTTAGAATAAAGATCATAACATTACAGATCTGCACCTGGTTTGAATAAATATCATAACATTACAGATCTGCACCTGGTTAAAGAGAATGTTAAATGACTAAGGCTTGTATGTTGAATTCAAAGACTTGGACATAACTTCTATAACTTATGTACCATCTTGTCATACCCTGCCAACCTTACAAACCTGAAAATATGACCAACGTTTGTCATGGTAGATGTGTACCTGTCTCTGGATAAGTCCTCGCAGGCGTTCACATGTCTCCTCATCACTGATACTGCCCACCGACGACAGCTTAGCCAGGTACCTTACAGAGACACAGAGAAATATTAAATTAGACAGATAACAACACAATGACCCCTCCAATTACTTAGATTATATAAAAGTATCCATAGACAAACACAGATGCCTCAGTATGGGCTATGTATAGGTTTAGTTCTACAGCCTGATAGTGAGAAGTTTGGCTGTGAGAGTTTGGCTCCCATGACGTTGTGGGAACGTTTTGGTCATCATGTTGAGAGGAAGGAAGGAGGTTTATCATCCACACCACCTCCAGGGCACACAGGTCACTCCTCTCTCCTTCAGTCCCATATCTCTTTGGGTAAAAGCACCTTACAGAAATAGGCCCATTTCATACGCTCATCACAGACACACTCTTCACCAGAACTTCCCACGGAGGGGCTGTCTGGGCCTTGTCTGTGGCCCTCCCTCTCTCTCTCTTTCCCTGTCCCTCACCTCACACTCCTCTTGCTCTCCCTCACCTTGCCCTCCTCCCTCTCTCTCTCTGTCAGTCTCTCTGTCCTTCTCTCCCTCCTATGTTGACAGGGTAACATTAGAAAAGGTTGATTGGGGTCTCTCACAGGGCTGATAGTCCACACACCTCCTTCTAGCCTTCCACCCTCACCACCCTTCCTCTACAGGCCAGATAACCTATTTCTCTCCCTCTCCCCCTCTCTCTCTCCCCATCTCTCTCTGTCTCTGTCTCTCTTTCTCTCACAGTCACCTCCTCTCCGCAATGGTCAGATAACCTCGACCGTGACCACTCGACCACATCCTCCCTCCGACAGTCTTGTCTATGCAGCAGGGTGACCTCACTCACTATCACACCACTGCTCCCTTCCTCTCCTCAGTCTGTCTGTCTGACAACAACAACCAATCGTGTTATATTCATGAAAGGGTACAGGCTCAGTTCATAACCAAACTGTCTACACCAACAGAGAAGATGGTAAATACTAAACAAATTACTGAACATACAGAATCGTATATGTTTCTCTCTTCAGTTTTGTCATGCACCTGAGAATAATGGCTGCATCATTCTCTTTATTTTAAAGTTCATCAGTTAAAGAATTATCTTCCCTCAATTTGTACATACCACTCTTCCTTCAATAAAATACATTGAAGTTCAACCTTAGCTATACAACAATAATACCCTCAACCTTGAGCTGTGTGCTCTGTCTGTTTGGGTCTACAGTCTCCACACATCCAACTGTTAAACTCAGTGTGATAAAGTCTCCTTTAGACTACCAGGCCTCTTCTGAACACTGGAGAATCATTGTCTGTCTGCACTGCAGCTGGTGAGACTCAGCATCTCTCCCAACACATAAACCTGTCCCCCTCAGTGTTCAATACCTCTGCACACACACACGCACAAAACACACACGCACGAGCGCATGCACGCAGGCAGGCACACATGCACACACACACACACACATACACACACACACACAAATGAAAGTACTCATAAAGCACCAGTTGCTGTTGCTGGCATGTCACTGGCCCAGCCCTGACCCTGGAAACATTTAATAAACATTGGATAACGACAGATAAGCTCTATGCAGGTGATGTTCTGGCTGTGTGTTTGTGAGACGGTGCTACATGGGAAAAGACTAGCCCAGACATTTGGGGAGTGTGTGTATGTAATACTGTGTATTCAGTCATTTTACATTGATGTAATTTAGCAGACGTTCTTATCCAGAGCGACTTACAGAAGCAATTAAGGTTAAGTGCCTTGCTCAAGGGCACATTGACAGATTTTTCTTTGGTTATTGGCCCACCGCTCTTAACCGCTAGGCTACCTGCTAGACTACCTGCTAGGCTACCTGCTAGGCTACCTGCTAGACTACCTGCTAGGCTACCTGCTAGGCTACCTGCTAGACTACCTGCTAGGCTACCTGCTAGGCTACCTGCTAGGCTACCTGCTAGGCTACCTGCTAGGCTACCTGCTAGACTACCTGCTAGGCTACCTGCTAGGCTACCTGCTAGGCTACCTGCTAGACTACCTGCTAGGCTACCTGCTAGACTACCTGCTAGGCTACCTGCTAGGCTACCTGCTAGGCTACCTGCTAGGCTACCTGCTAGGCTACCTGCTAGACTACCTGCTAGGCTACCTGCTAGGCTACCTGCTAGACTACCTGCTAGGCTACCTGCTAGGCTACCTGCTAGGCTACCTGCTAGGCTACCTGCTAGACTACCTGCTAGGCTACCTGCTAGGCTACCTGCTAGGCTACCTGCTAGGCTACCTGCTAGGCTACCTGCTAGGCTACCCTAGACTACCTGCTAGGCTACCTGCTAGGCTACCTGCTAGGCTACCTGCTAGGCTACCTGCTAGGCTACCTGCTAGACTACCTGCTAGACTACCTGCTAGGCTACCTGCTAGGCTACCTGCTGCAGTCCTTTCCATCTTCATCTGTTTATTCGGCTGTGTAGGGGAGAGTGGGGTAAATTGAGCAATATTTTACATTCAGCATCACTCCGTCAAGGGAAATATAGTATTTTTTTGTCATTTAGCAGACGCTCTTATCCAGAGCGACTAGGGTTAAGTGCCTTGCTCAAGGGCACATCTACAGATTTTTCACCTAGTCGGCTGGGGGATTCAAACCAGCGACCTTTCGGTTACTGGCCCAATGCTCTTCACCGCTATGCTACCTGCCGCCCTAACAAAGATATCTACATATATTTCAGGATGTTGTGTATCCCTGGAAATAATCAGAATTCATGTAAACAGTTTTGAAAACCTATCTTGTCCAAAACAAGTGGTCTCTTTGTACAAGACGTATGGGGTAGGTTGAGCGGCGGGACAGGGTAAGTTAAGCCGCCTACACATTTCTGTACTGAATGAAATATTACCACTACCTTTTTAAAACCATGTCTATCTTTATTTCCCAAACACAATTCAACACAATCCAATCGCTTTTTTGCCTTTTAATCATTTTAAGCATCTTATAACACAGGCTTAACACCTAACAAACACTTTGTACTTTTTAAAAACACTTTTAACATAGGCCAGGTCCTGTTGTTACCTCACATTCCAGCGATAATGCCTTGCATTACGCCTGGGAAGAACAACACTTCAATTCGCTCAACTTGCCATTGGCTCAACCATTGGCTCAACATACCCCAAGGCCATTGGCTCATCTTACCTCAAGGCAAACATTTTGACTATATTAACCCACCCAGCTACAAGGATGCACTTTCATGCTTAGGACCTCATATTGAAGCTTATAGACACCCCAACTGATGTATAGAATAACCTTTAAATGATCTACTTTGGTTTAGATACAAGCATCAGGAAACCTCTAACAATACATTCATTTGACTTTTTTTTACTTAACTTGCTTACCACTTTTTCCATGTGGTTTCCTTCTTTACAGACTCCATGAAATGATGACCTCTTCCTAAATATTTGGTCAAATTATTCATTTTGTGTATGGTTTCCTAGAAACAAGGGTGGCTCAACTAACTTCGCTCTCCCCCACCCTCTGTTTCCCAAGCCAGGGTTACCAAAACAACAGAGAGATGTTAGGTTTCCTACAGTCATCCATACTCCCCCTCCTCCTCCTACTTACAGCAGAATACCTCGACCTCTCTCTTTCCACTGTTTCCTGTCGCTCTCCTTCTTCCTCTCTCTACCACACACACTCCTCTCTCGATCGCCTTCACCTTCTCTACCTCAACTCATTTCTTTCCACCCCTGTCCCTTCCTTTATATTTCATGTCCTTTAAATTCCCTGTATTTCTTGCTCTCCCTCCTCTGCTCTCTAACTCTCTCTCTCTCTTTCTCTCTGGGAGGTATAGTCAGTGGGTTCGTGGGAGCATTCCACCTGGAGTGTGGTGTGTTCGCCAGCTACTGTGTGTTTGTGTTGCATTAGGCATCGCAGCCCTCACAACACTGCTGGTTCCAACAGGCTTATCCCTGCGCAACATAGCACGCAACCACTCCACTACAGCCCTACCGCTACTGTCTGAGAGACAGAGACAGAGACAGAGACAGACAGCAACCACTGCAGTTCTACAGTGAGAGAGAGAGCGAGAGTGAGAGTGAAAGTGAGAGAGGGAGCTTGGAGTGGAGACCGAGAGAAAGGAGGAGAGATAGATAGAAGGAGAGAGAAAACCTCCTTGGCTAAGCAAGTTTGATACTCTAAAGATGCCACGCTGTACACCATATATCTATGATAGATAGGTCTGTATCTGAGCTCTGGCTGTATACACTATCCCTCCCGTTGAGGACTGATCAACCTCCAGATGTATCTCTACTCACACAGAGGAGGACCTCACAGAGACCAGCCCTCACACGCTCTTACAGACACCTCTCTCTGTCTCTCCCAGGGTATTTATATCAGTTGATTAAACTTTCACTGCTTGCCTTTCCTCTGCTGAGTACACAGGAGAGGTAAACAGGTGGGGGTGTATATAGGATCTTAGGGAGCTCCTCACAGAAACAAATGCTGTTTATCTGTGTTCACTTCAACAGCTAGTTTTATGCTATTGTAACTTATCATTGCTTCACATACACATGGTGCACTTAGTGTAAGTAAAATGTTGTCCCTGATCTGAACAGAGGCCAGGTACCACAACGCTCTGACCACACAGCTAGTGGAGGACAAAGTTAAGCCAGCCAACAGGACAACCACAGACATTCTGGAAGCATGATTGGGAAAGTAAGTGGAAAGGTTTGTGGCAAGGCACAAGCGCACATACTCAAACATGCGCACACACACACACACACACACACACACACACACACACACCAGTCCTAGATTGCAATCTTTGGATTCCTTCATACTGTGGTTTGCCCCAGCACATTGATGAACCTAGATATATGGTCATATAGAATAGAGTGAATCGTACCTATGTTGCCGCATCGCGTCTGACCCTGGCTGGCTACCAACCCCTCTGTGTGTGTGTGTGTGTGTGTTTCTCGTGGGGTTGGGTTAAAAGCAAAATATGCATTTCCATGATCGGAAAAGAAAATGGATGATAAAGTATTTTTCTTGTCTAGAAAAACTCCAGGCCCTTGTATATGAGATCAGCACCGATGACACTGCACCTCCACTCACCAAGGTAGTATGATGACCTGGAATAACCTCTGCTGGACTGGAGTCAGAGCAGCAGACACACCTGCAACACCCAGCCTGGCCTGCAGAGGGCAGCATTACCTCAGTCTCCCCTCAGGAGTCACCCCTCAGGAGTCTCCCCTCAGGAGTCTCCCCTCAGAAGTTCCCCCTCAGAAGTCTCCCCTCAGAAGTCTCCCCTCAGCCACAGAGGCAGCACAGCCACAGTCCATCAACAGCCATACCTCGAAAGAGTTCATCCTTTCAGGTTTCAACCAAGAAGCTTATGATGCTCTTAGACGTAGACAACATCACATAATTCCATGGCAGCCATGTTAGTGCCTTCCAGGCAATGTTCTGTAAGGACTAACTCTGACAAAATCAAACTCACAGTCTGCACCCGACAGCAAATGTGTTACATCAGAAACGTATGTAAGCATTTTAAGGAAAGGCGCAAAGAATGATACATTTGACAAACATTAATTTAGAGCCTGATTGCAAGTAGAGAAAATGGGTGCATCTCAATAGTGTGTGGTTTCCTCTCCTCATCTCCTTTACTCCAGTTCCAGTGAAAATTAAAGAACTGGTTCTGGTTGGCTTCTTTCATGTTGGTTTCACTTTTCTCATGTTATCAGAGTAGATAGAGGAGAGGAAAGGACGCCAATTCAGACTGTTGATATTTACTCCATAAGAATCTATGGGAATCTGTGCAGCTGTGGTGCTATACTACAATACAGCACAAATTAAATATACAGCAAGGACATATTTCATGAGAAATTGTAAAGACCATGATAACAATCTCAGCAATATGATGCAGATGAGGAAGAAAAGGTCAAGGTCAAGGAGAGAGGGGGAGGAGATAGGAGTGTGATGCTGTTTACTGTTTTATTTTTTGCAACACTTTAGCCTCAATTCGTCGGGGCATGCTCTATAAGGTGTCGAAAGCGTTCCACAGGGATGCTGGCCCATGTTGACTCCAATGCTTCCCTCAGTTGTGTCAAGTTGGTTGGATATCCATTGGGTGGTGGACCATTTTTGATACACACAGGAAACTGTTGAGCGTGAAAAACCCAGCAGCGTTGCTGTTCTTGACACACTCAAACCGGTGCGCCTGGCACCTACTACCATACCTCGTTCAAAGACACATGAATATTGTGTCTTGCCCATTCACCCTCTGAATGGCACACATACACAATCCATGTCTCAATTGTCTCAAGGCTTAAAAATCCTTGAGTGGATTTAACAAGTGACATCAATAAGGGATCATAGCTTTCAGCTGGATTCACATGGTTAGTCTTTTTATTTATATATTTGTTATTTTTTTGAAGGGTGATTGCCTATTCATGCTTTGAGATGATTTTTTTGTTCTTGAACTGTTCTTGGATTGGATTTTGACTTCCTTATTTACATTGGACATTGAGACTTTGGAGAGGATTATATATGAACTTTTTAATTGAAAGAATGTTAATTGTTTATTTGATTGAAATCTAATAGTTACAATGTACTCATCTTTGCTCTCATATTGACACAGTATTTCTTTGAACTTTAAAAGGGTAACTGGGTTTGTGATACAAGCTGAAGGAGGATATAAAGAAGATAGAAAAGGAAGACAAGGTGGATGAGGAGCTGAGTAGTTGGAGGAGAGGAGAAAGAGGGGAGGAGGGAGGGAAAAGAGAAGAGAAAAGAGGGAGAGGATAGGAGAGAGTTGGATAGATGCAGAGGAGATGGGCTGAGATGAGGAGAGGAGACAAGGAGGAGGAAAAGGAGAGAGGCGAGGGGAAAGAGGAGGTGGGGGAATGAGGAGTGAGACAGAGGAGGAAAGAGGATGTGGGGGAATGAGGAGTGAGACAGAGGAGGAAAGAGCAGGTGGGGGAATGAGGAGTGAGACAGAGGAAGAAAGAGGAGGTGGGGGAATGAGGAGTGAGACAGAGGAGGAAAGAGGAGGTGGGGGAATGAGGAGTGAGACAGAGGAGGAAAGAGGAGGTGGGGGAATGAGGAGTGAGACAGAGGAGGAAAGAGGAGGTGGGGGAATGAGGAATGAGACAGAGGAAAGAGGATAAAGAGGAAGCTCCCCTAGTCAGAACATAAACTGTCTCACCCCAGTAGAGTCAGGTCAAACCAACAAACAACAGCAACACTCACTCAGACTGACCCTACAAGTGAACTCTGACCCTAACACCTGAACCCTGGCCTTCACTCTTAGCTGCTGATGCTCATATACACAGTCTGACTCTTTCCCAAGCTAAACTCATACCCCATCATGGCTGCTGTGGAGCAGGGAAACTGTGTAGGCCTACATGAACAGAGCCGCTGGATCCATATTGAATTTACAGAAAATGCTTTTGCCATATGTCATGAGGGTGTCAGTACATCATTCAATTACATACAGTACATAAAGTTCAGTCTGTCCAAATATACCTTACTAGTCAGTTTGCAAAAACAAACCCATCCTGTTTCAAATAAAATCTGAAATATGGTTAACATATGCTCTGTGAAGATTTGAAACCAGCGAGTTCAGAAGTCCAAAGAAAATGATCAACACATTCTCTGTCTGCATTGTTTTCCTATGTAGTGTTTCTGATATCTAAATGCCGATATGTGATGACAAACACTTGTCAAGTTCCTGTTATTGTTTATGATGTAATTACTGTGTTTTATGGTAACTGTTTTAGCCTTGTGAGTTCTCGGCAAAGGAATAGAACTACAATATGAACTAATTACTTCATTATTTGAAATTTCAGTTTGTCTTTGACAGAAACATTGATTTATGATTTAGGAATAATTTATTATATTCTATTCTTCTCTCTGGCAGGAACAGAACCCTATTCTATTTCAGCATGGTGAGATCCAGGAGGGAGGCGACAGTCTATTGTTTAAGTCCCTATCTAAATTTGTGACCAATAATGCTTAAAATAGCCGTGCTCTCATCCATTTAACCATACACACACCACCTGCCAAGCTAGCCCCTTACCGCAAAACTCAATCCCGCTGCCATGACGCATAGACAAGCACACACACATGCACATACACACGCACAGACGTATATGTGTGTGTGTGTTAGCGATGGGGTCATGGTGTGGGCAGAGACTGTTATTTTTAGGGGAAAATGAGCACTAGTGGAGACAGCAGCAGAGCAGGCACCAGGCAGAGCATAAAAATACACTCACACACTCACTTACACACACACCCACACACACACACACACACACACACACACACACACACACACACACACACACACACTCAGTAGAGAAGAGAAGAGGCAATAAAAGCCATGAAATTAACCTCCCGCCTGGTGCTCTAATCCCCTGGCCCCAACAGGTTGAGACTTCTGTGTGTGTGTGTGTGTGTGTGTGTGTGTTTCATCAGACATCCACCTTGTCCCTCTTCCCTTTCTCCTCTTATCCCCCCCCCTTTGTTGTCAGTCAATGCAGTTGTGCTTTTCTCTGTTATTATTAGGGCTATATGTTAGCCTGTGGGTTATCCTGTATTAGCCATAGCGTATTAGCGTGAGCGGCAGGGGGTCTGGGGACAGGCCGCTGACAGGAGGACAGGAATGTGACAACACGACTACAGCTTCATCACACCACTTCGTCACCACTGGTATTTGTGTTTGCAGTGTCTGTGTGCGGTGTGTGTGTGTCTGTTTGCAGTGTATGTGTGTGGTGTGTCTGTGTCTGTTTGCAGTGTCTGTGTGTGGTGTGTGTGTGTCTGTTTGCAGTGTGAGGCGCCACACTGTAGCACAACGCCAAGGTCCCTGCTTTCTCTGGTTACTCATCAGCTGCCATCTCTTTATCACCTGCCTGACGCACACTGACCATGCCCTTATAGTCTATTGAACACACACACTCACACACCAATGCTGCTCAAAGGTGCCACCGCTCACAGCGTGTAAACCCTCATCAGACAATCTAGAGAATCCTGAACGGTTTTGTCATTTGACAGAGAGAACATGGTGCAGTAAAATAAAAACATAGTCTTTATCATAACAGACTAAGTTTAATGTTTCATTGTCTTTGAACTTATAAGTACCAATAGTTCAGCTTTAACTAAAAGAGCATGACCACAGTATATTCTCTAATTTCTTTACAACAACCCTGACAGCATATCATTTCAACACATTTATTACAATCAGCAGGTTCATGGTCTGCTTGGTTCAATCATCACTGACATTGGTCCTCAAAGGCTAATGGGCTTTACCAAGTTAAAGGAGTTACATGTAGAATTTTTGCATTGTAATTTCAGAAAATGTCCATAATATATAGTTGAAGTCGGAAGTTTACATACACTTAGGTTGGAGTCATGAAAACTCGTTTTTCAACCACTTGTCACGCCCTGATCAAGAGAACTCTCGTTGGTTGGGTCAGGGTGTGAATTTTCTGTTGAGATCTATGTTACAGTGTATTTCTATGTGATAGATCTAGGTTGTATTTCTATGTTTGGCCGGGTGTGATTCCCAATCAGAGACAGCTGTCGCTTGTTGTCTCTGATTGGGGATCATACTTAGGTAGCCTGGTTGCCTACCTTAGTTGTGGGATCTTGTTCCGTTTAGGCTTGTATGTGTATAGCCGGAGGACTTCACGTTACATTGTTTCTTGTTTTGTTGTATGTTTATTTAGTTACGCTTTTCACGCTGCACCTTGGTCTGACCCGTCTCTCAAAGTTCGTGACAGAAGATCCCACCACAAAAGGACCAAGCAGCGTGCCGAGAAGGAGCAAACGCCTGGGACTCAACAGGAGGTAACCTTAGTAGATGTCCTCCTCGGTTGGGGGAGGATTACTGAGGAGGAGGCCGTCCGTTATCGGAAGGCGATGAAGGAGAGTGTAGCCGATAAAGGATCTTGGGCGAAGGAGGAAGCCCGGGTAGGAGAGGATCAACGACGACGCCAACGGGACCAACCGCTGAGGAAGCCCGAGAGGCAACCCCAATAATATTTTTGGGGGGGCTAGAAGGGTGGTCGGGGATCGAGAGAGAAGAGCCCCGACCACTGCACCCGGTGGGGTTCCAGTTGGAGTCCCTACGACCATGGGAACAGGAATGGGAACAGTTTTACACTGAGGAGTCGGAGGATGACTACTTCCTTCCCTAACTCGTGGGGGCTCCCGGAGGAGTCCTCACTGGAGGAGGATTGGCGAGAGAGAGAGAAGGACTGTAGCAGTCTGAGAGAGGAGGCCACCACGTTACAGGGGCTGTTAGCTCAGAGGGAGCAGGAGTTATCCGTTCAGAGGGAGGCGCTACAGGAGGCTCTAAGGGAGAAGGAAGTAGTGGAGGCACGGAGCGAGGAGCTGGTCAGGCAACAAAAGGAGCGTGTGTTCATTCCAGTGCGCCAGTGTGCATTCACAGCCCAGTGCATCCAGTGCCAGCGCCCCGCATGTGTCGTGCGAAAGTGGGCATCCAGCCAGGATGGGTTGTGCCGGCTCAAAGCTCCTGGTCTCCAGTGCGCCTCCACAGTCCAGTATATCCTGCGCCAGTCCTACGCACTGTGTCGCCAGTGCGCGTTCACAGCCCAGTGCGTCCTGTGCCAGCGCCCCGAATGTGTCGTGCGAAAGTGGACATCCAGCCAGGATGGGTTGTGCCAGCTCCCCGCACCAAACCAGTGGTGTGTGTATCCAGTCTAGTACGGCCTGTACCCGCTCCCTGCACCAAACCAGTGGTGCGTGTCTCCAGCCTGGTACGGCCCGTACCTGCTCCCCGCACCAAACCAGTGGTGCGTGTCTCCAGTCCGGTACGGCCCGTACCTGCTCCTCGCACCAAACCAGTGGTGCGTGTCTCCAGTCCGGCCCGGCCCGTTCCTGCTCCTCGCACCAGACATGTGGTGCGTGTCTCCAGTCCGGCCCGGCCCGTTCCTGCTCCTCGCACCAGACATGTGGTGCGTGTCTCCAGTCCGGCCCGGCCCGTTCCTGCTCCTCACACCAGACCTGTGGTGCGTGTCTCCAGTCCGGCCCGTTCCTACTCCTCGCATCAGACCAGTGGTGCGTGTCCCCAGTCCGGCCCGTGCCTGTTCCTCGCACCAAGCCAGGGGTGCGTGTTCCCAGTCTAGTACGGCCTGTACCCGCTCCCTGCACCAAACCAGTGGTGCGTGTCTCCAGCCTGGTACGGCCCCTACCTGCCCCCCGCACCAAACCAGTGGTGCGTGTCTCCAGTCCGGTACGGCCCGTACCTGCTCCTCGCACCAAACCAGTGGTGCGTGTCTCCAGTCCGGCCCGGCCCGTTCCTGCTCCTCGCACCAGACATGTGGTGCGTGTCTCCAGTCCGGCCCGGCCCGTTCCTGCTCCTCGCACCAGACATGTGGTGCGTGTCTCCAGTCCGGCCCGGCCCGTTCCTGCTCCTCACACCAGACCTGTGGTGCGTGTCTCCAGTCCGGCCCGTTCCTACTCCTCGCATCAGACCAGTGGTGCGTGTCCCCAGTCCGGCCCGTGCCTGTTCCTCGCCCCAAGCCAGGGGTGCGTGTTCCCAGTCCGGCACGGCCCGTGCCCGTTCCACCGGTGCCTGGTCCAGCACCGGTCAGCTGCTCCACTCCGGAGTCAGAGCAGCCCACTCCACCGGTGCCCAGCTCCGGTCAGCTCCAGTCAGCGGCTCCATTCCAGAGCCAGAGCAGTCCGCTCCACCGGTGCCCAGTCCAGCTCCGGTCAGCGGCTCCACTCCGGAGTCAGAGCAGTCCGCTCCACCGGGGTCCAGTTCAGCTCCAGTCAGCGGCTCCACTCCGGAGCCAGAGCACTCCACTCCACCGGTGCCCAGTCCAGCTCCGGTCAGCGTCTCCACTCCGGAGCCAGAGCAGTCCGCTCCACCGGGGTCCAGTTCAGCTCCGGTCAGCGGCTCCACTCCGGAGCCAGAGCAGTCCGCTCCACCGGGGTCCAGTTCAGCTCAGGTCAGCGGCTCCACTCCAGACCCAGAAGTCAGCCCCTCTCCAGGGTCGGGGCCTCACACACCAGGGTCCAGACAGGGCTTGGTGCATTGTGGGAGGATTGCCGATCCAGGCCCAGACGTCAGCCCCTCTCCAGGTTCGGGGTCTCCCACACCAGGGTCCAGACAGGGCTTGGTGCATCGTGGGAGGAAGGAGAGGGGAAGCATCACGCCGAGGTCCAGGCCAGACCAGGGGCGCAACGGGGAGGCAGAGAGGGAGAGGTCGTCACACCCGGAGCCGGATCCGCCTCCGAGGCTGAATGCCCACCCGGACCCTCCCCTAATGAGTCAGGTTGGTGCGGCCGGAGTACGCATCTTTGGGGGGGGGGTACTGTCACGCCCTGATCAAGAGAACTCTCGTTGGTTGGGTCAGGGTGTGAGTTTTCTGTTGAGATCTATGTTAGTGTATGTCTATGTGATAGATCTAGGTTGCATTTCTATGTTTGACCGGGTGTGATTCCCAATCAGAGACAGCTGTCGCTCGTTGTCTCTGATTAGGGATCATACTTAGGAAGCCTGGTTGCCTACCTTAGTTGTGGGATCTTGTTCCGTTTAGGCTTGTATGTGTATAGCCGGAGGACTTCACGTTACGTTGTTTCTTGTTTTGTTGTATGTTTATTTAGTTAATAAACATGTACGCTTTTCACGCTGCACCTTGGTCTGAACCGTCTCTCAACGTTCGTGACACCACTCCACAAATGTCTTGTTAACAAACTATAGTTTTGGCAAGTCGGTTAGGACATCTACTTTGTGTATGACACAAGTAATTTTTCCAACAATTGTTTACAGACAGATTATTTTATTTATAATCCACTGTATCACAATTCCAGTGGATCAGAAGATTACATACACTAAGTTGACTGTGCCTTTAAAAAGCTTGGAAAATTCCAGGAAATGATGTCATGGCTTTAGAAGCTTCTGATAGGCTAATTGACATCATTTGAGTCAATTGGAGGTGTACCTGTGGATGTATTTCAAGGCCTACCTTCAAACTCAGTGCCTCTTTGCTTGACATCATGGGAAAATCAAAATAAATCAGCCAAGACCTCCACAAGTCTGGTTCATCCTTGGGAGCAATTTCCAAACGCCTGAAGGTACCACGTTCATCTGTACAAACAATAGTACGCAAGTGTAAACACCATGGGACCACACAGCTGTCATACCGCTCAGGAAGGAGACGCGTTCTGTCTCCTAGAGATGAACGTACTTTGGTGCGAAAAGTGCAAATCAATCCCAGAACAACAGCAAAGGACCTTGTGAAGATGCTGGAGGAAACAGGTACAAAAGTATCTATATCCACAGTAAAACAAGTCCTATATCGACATAACCTGAAAGGCCGCTCAGCAAGGAAGAAGCCACTGCTCCAAAATCGCCATAAAAAAGACAGACTACGGTTTGCAACTGCACATGGGGACAAAGATCGTACTTTTTGGAGAAATGTTCTCTGGTCTGATGAAACAAAAATAGAACTGTTTGGCCATAATGACCATCGTTATGTTTGGAGGAAAAAAGGGAAGGCTTGCAAGCCGAAGAACTCCATCCCAACCGTGAATCACGGGGGTGGCAGCATCATGCTGTGGGGGTGCTTTGCTGCAGGAGGGCCTGGTGCACTTCACAAAATAGATGGCATCATGAGGAAGGAAAATTATGTGGATATATTGAAGCAACATCTCAAGACATCAGTCAGGAAGTTAAAGCTTGGTCGCAAATGGGTCTTCCAAATGGACAATTCAGCAAGCATACTTCCAAAGTTGTGGCAAAATAGCTTAAGGACAACAAAGTCAAGGTATTGGAGTGGCCATCACAAAGCCCTGACCTCAATCCTATAGAAAATGTTCGCAAATGTGTGGGCAAAACTGAAAAAGCATGTGCGAGCAAGGAGGCCTACAAACCTGACTCAGTTACACCAGCTCTGTCAGGAGGAATGGGCCAAAATTCACCCAACTTATTGTGGGAAGCTTGTGGAAGGCTACCCGAAACGTTTGACCCAAGTTAAACAATTTAAAGGCAATGCTACCAAATACTAATTGAGTGTATGTAAACTTCTGACCCACTGGGAATGTGATGAAAGAAATAAAAGCTGAAATAAATCATTCTCTCTACTATTATTCTGACATTTCACATTCTTAAAATAAAGTGGTGATCCTAACTGACCTAAGACAGGGACTTTTTACTAGGATTAAATGTCAGGAATTGTGAAAAACTGAGTTTAAATGTATTTGGCTAAGGTGTATGTAAACTTCCTACTTCAACTGTATCTGTAGTAATAGTGGAATGATAGTGTTTCACAATATTGTTTCACAAATCATCAATCTAAAATGCAGACATTCTATTTGACAACAAAAGCCAGACCGGCTTCTGTCAAGATGGGAAAACTGCACCCTCCCTCTCTTACATCTGTATCACTCAAATGCATGGTCATCTCCTCCTCTGCACAATGAACAATGGCAGACTGGCACAAGGGGCCAATGTAGAAATCCCTCTGTCATTTCCGGGTTTCTAAAATTCTACAGTCTTTGCTGAATTTCAGTTTATGTGAGAAAACAAGCACTGAATTGTGTAGGGAATCATTGTTCCATCTAAATAGCTTTGAAATATATTTTCAATAACAAAAAATATTATTTATAAGGCTGTTTGAAGTTAGTGGAAGAAACTGAAAGCAAAATAGTCTTCACCATGCTCCATGCAATTCGGGATCCTTGGGGTGTTGGATAGCACTAACCTCTCCAGCTTGTTGTGGAAAATGGGGTGCGCGGGAAGGGGGAGAGTTGTTTATATTCATGTTGCAATTCACCTAGCTTCCACATGGGCACGACATTCTAGATATAGCACCTTTAATATGTAGGGATATTCCTTAAAACTGGGGGATCAAGTCAAGCAATAGTCTATGAAAACACTGCATGGGTGTTTAAAAAACAATTACTCAATGGGCTCGACGTTTAAAATGCTATGAGCAATCTAAAACAAATAAACGAGGATTATGATATTCTCCCCAGGGGCAATTCACGCGGTTTATGCTGAGTAAATAAATGAAACTGAAGCAACAAACCAACACATCTAACCGATGACGGGTCGCACGCACCCCGCTTTCCCTTTGATGCATGCCAGACGTCTGTCAGTTATATGATGAGCCCCCCCTCCCCCCCACACACACAGGAGCCAGCTGTTTACCGGGCCTGGGAGCTGGAACCCCTCGAGCCTCGCGCAGGTGCAAGTCGCTAGCGCTAGGAGAGGAGAAGGAGAAGGAGAAGGAGAAGGAGAAGGAGAAGGAGAGGAGGGTGAAAAGAAGGTGTTGACGGAAAGACTAATGAACAGTAGTACTGCAGGCCAGTCAGCCTTCTGGAGAGGCTGTAGGAGCATGACTCAGCGCTTAGTAGACGATGAATGGTTTAGAGAGGGAACCCGAAATTCACACGGGATATCAGGCAATAAGAAAATTATATAGGCCAAAACCAAGTAGTTCACTCAACAGTGCATTATCAAACTGTAAGGACTAAAATCATTCGCTTACCCAAAATCTTAAGCAAATTCGATAGATCATTTTAAACATTCATGAGATTTGGCAGGTTTATAGCGTTAACGAATTGTATCCTAAATTGGAATCAGGGATTCTCTCTTTGTTGTTTTAAAGAGCCCAAAAGGCAAAAGGAGGCAATTAGGTTATCCAAAAAAATGGTCCTAATAATTTTTCCGCTAGGCCTACTCTTCCATCCGCTGACAATGTTCAATAGAATGACAACGTTAGAATAGCCTACAGTGAAAATTATTGGATGACTAACGTGCGTGATAAAATGAAACAGCGTCGCTAAAAACATAAATACTTGGATCTACTTGGAAATCATGATGACGTCATTGAGTTATGTATTAGACACTTTTATCATCTATTGCCTTCAGGCTAATTTAAATTGACATCTGCATGTAGCTACAGGCCTTTTCGATTTCAGCGAAGAACAAACGAGTATTTAAAACATTATTGAGATCACCAGGAGAACATAGGCCTTTAGAGATCATTTAGGCTATAAAACATTTCTGCGTTAGCCTACACAATTTTGAGATAAATATGCGGTGAGCCATAACAAGTTGAACATGTTTCAGAAAAAAGTAATATAGAAGTCTACAAAATGTGGAAAAATATTCTAAATCGACCCTTTAATCGAAAACAGCTGTTTTTCGTTAAATAATGTCTAAATCTCCAGCTGTTGTTCAACGACATTGATAAGAAATAACTCTGGAAAACAATACCAGCATTATGACATGCTCACTAGCTCGATATAATCAGTTCGATCATATTCGATTCATTCATGAGATAGATTATGGATAGCATGGTATTAATGTGTATAAAGATCCATAGTTATATGCCCATGATTTCGATGCCAAAATTAGGGTATTACTTTCGAATTTAAAACCTATTTAATAAAATGTACAGATTAATGAATGTATTATTGTGCAATATAGGCCAGGCCAATACAAATGTATCACTCCAGTGAATGTTCACATGATCTGACCTATAGATAGTTTTCCTCTGCAGTGTTTTCTCTGAGAACCTGTTTCCTCTCTGGTCTACCTATGCTGCTCCCACCTGACAGGTCTCCTACCGGGCCGGGGGAGACGGGGCTATGGGTTCAGGGGTGAGGTGTACATGCTCCCGGTTGGATCCCTCAGACAGAATAATCATATTTAGCAGACTAGCGAGGGTTTTCACTTCGCGTGGAACATGCCTGCACACGCCCGCGTTCTGTTCTCTCACCACGCCTTGAGTCCAAAAACACGAGCTGCCATCAAACCTTGTAGCACAATTATTAATAATCCACCATCTATGCTTAATATAATCACACAGGCTGAATGTGTGTATAATTTGAAGACATCATTGTAATATATTGGGATACTATGCACTCATCATGTATACAATTTATAAATGCTTAATGCGAGATTGAATCATGGATATATAAACTCTAATAATCATCTAAATTGGGTAAGGCTATCCTCCTGTCTACAGAGTCCATTTCTGTCATACATGCACGATAGGAAGTTCACCAGTTATTCACTATGCCTCTCGCCATACGATACAAACACTAATCGTTGAAATAAAAGTTAGTCATACAGTCTTTTAATCCTAAAAAAGAAGGACAGTAAAACAGAGTTGTTGCTCAGCTCTCTCTCTCTCTTGAGGTATGCAGACCCACCTAACCACCTCCCACGAGCTCCTCCGAGAGCAAGCACGCACATGCGACCGAACAGCGAGGCTCGCGCAATGGGGAGAAACAGGCAACAATGTACAATGTGTCCATAGTGTAGTCACAGATTAGTCTAGACCTAGTGACTTACTCGGTGTAGCCTGCCCTTCACATTGCAGGGCCCAGGAGACAACTGAGACTGACAACTAATGTTTTTGTTTTTTTACCAGGACAACTGAGACTGACGACTAATGGTGTTTTTAGACTGACAAATAGCCTATAATGGAATAGGTAATTCCACACTCAGATGCTCTAACACAGGCTTTATCGAGGTAAAAGGCGAGGTGAGAGATTATCCTTATTGGACATAGGTGTAGACCAAATATAATATTGTTATAACATAGCCTGTAGCCTAATAACCGCTAGGATACTGCCGGCTCAGGATTAGATAGGCTACTGGGGTGAGTGAGTGGATGATTGGAGTGGTCAATGGTCGGGTTAACATTTAAACACGACAGGGCATTGAGCTGTGACCCTGCCGACAAACACAGAGATCACAGAAACAGGGGCAGAGAAAGCGAAAGGGACAGAGACAATGACAGCGTTTGTTATAATGACAGGAACAAGGAACATATGAAAATAAGAGGTTTGGGGTGGTTTGAGGAGAGATGGGGGAAGATGTTTTGGGAAGAGACAAGGCAGGTAAAAAGAGTAGGGAAAGGGACAGACTGGCCAGGTTTAGGGATGGGATGTGGAGGCAAGGCAGAGGTTGTGGGCAGAGAGGGGAAGATGCAGTGAGGTGGGAGTGAAATAGAGAGAGAGTTAGAGTCCACAAACTTCACTTACAGCCAGTTACTGGCGTTGGCCGAGAGCAGCGCGAGGAAGAGCATCAGCAGGGACCGTAAAACATATTCCGCGGTCATCTCGAGCGCTACCGGGGGAGAAAGAGCCCAAAGAGAGTTAAAATAATCCCCACAAGGTATGGCGGTGATCTCTGCCACGCGCTCCCGGGGGAAGGGATGAGAGGTGGCAGCGGTGATCTCGTGAAGGACCGGAGATACGTGGGATCCCGTTAAATACAGTTAATCCATTGTCACACATCCACAGAGATCCACCGGAGAGGCGCGAGACACACAGCTGTATCGGCCGGTCCGTTCGTCTCCCGCTCTCTCTCCACAGAGAGAGAGAGGAAAAGAAGGGAGGAGAGGGAAAAGAGAGGATGCTAAAAATACGGTAAAACTCTCTTCTCTGTGCCACGGCGCCAAACTCGGGCAGGCTGGGACTGAATTGGACCCTTATTTCACGTGTTTACTCTCGTTCCTGTTTTCGCGTTAACACTACAGGGCGCGCGCGGAAAGGGGCTGTAAAAACCTTAAAGACTTATTCGCGAGTTGGAGTTTTAATCCCTCAGGTGCTCCTCGAGACACTCCTTGATTGCGGTGTTATTGCTGCTGTGGTCCATTCCAAAGGATGGGCTTTCGTTCTCTCCACGTTGTCACACACACATTCACTTAGAAACACACTCTTCACACACTCTTCACACACACTGTCTGTCTCTGTGCGTCAGCTCTGTGGATGGCACTCTGCGAGGGGAGAGAGGGTGAAAGCTGGCTTTAGTGGAGGGGCGGCGCGAGGCTAAAGGGAGGTATGGGAGTGAGTTTGGAGATGAAGGCGGGTTTAGTGCATTATGAAGGTATAGTATATGTGTGTGTGTGTGTGTGTGTGTGTGTGTGTGTGTGCGCGCGCTCCGTTTTAGAGCTCTCCTGGGAGGATGCAATAGCGCAGCCATTTACCGCGCACCATGGCTGGATGGACGTCGAATACTGACTTGTATCACGGGTGACCTGGCTGCTCCACACACACACAAACACACACACACACACGCACACACACACACACACACACACACACACACACACACACACACACACACACACACACACACACACACACACATCTTGGCATAGTCTTGCTCTTCCCTGTCCCACTCAACCAAATATTCTGTGGTCAGAAGGCTATTTTAAGCCTCACTGAAAATCAGTGGATTTTAGACTGGGGCATTTATGGTGACAAGGGTACATGTAGTAGCCTAGGCCTGAAAGGTATTATAATAATAATAATAATAATAATAATAATAATAGAGAATTGTTTAATAGACCTAATGACGCAGGCCTAACACGTGCTCATCACAGCAATGTCCAGAACCCTATCTGGAATTATTTTGTGTGAGAAGTGCCAGTCATGATCACACCAGAAACGTCCATGTAACAAATTGCATATTAATTTGCAGCCATGAGTCTTAATAAAGAACTACAGTTCAGTCATTTCACCGCGTGGGTAGCCTACATCAGAGCTTGGAGTTCTAATCTCACTGTGGGTGTGGGTGTGTGTGTTTGTATGATCTAATTTCATTTAACTTATTAGGTTTTAGGTGGCTAAGAATACACCCCGCCAACGCGAGACGCTGCAGCCGCGACACCAGCTGTGCAATATGGCTTCTGCAGTCGCGAGACACACACACACACACACACACACACACACACACACACACACACACACACACACACACACACACACACACACATACAGGAGAGTGCATCAGTGTATTTTCTGAACTTTGCATTTAGGCTACAACAAGCATCATGTGGAGATCAATCAGAAATGTCCTGCTGTGGGTACTACCAGAATTACCACTAGACTACATCCCATAGGGTTCAGGAGTTTTTCCTGATCAGGTTACCTTGTTAGGAAAACTCATACCCATGTGCAGCCACTTGGTGGACAAAACGTTTCCAGTAACTGAATCAGACTGAAAGATCATAACTGAGCGTCTGAAGGTTGAGTAACAGCATCAGTGAGTTGTTCTGGACATGCATTTTTACAGAACCAATCAATGCTTTTTATTCCATATGAACTCACTGCCACCCTATATAATATAGCCCAAATAATGACTTGACAGGTGTTATACAGTCATAACAACTAATGACAAGTGAATGAACTCAGTGATGATACTAACCATGATGCATTATGCCTACCTGGCTCAGTCTGAAGATTAGGTCCTAGACTGGCCAACAGAGGGGGACAGTGAGTAATGTTGGGAGGTGTGTGAAAATCAGGATCAGAACAGTGGACTGGAGCACACACTCGCGTGCACGCACGCACGCACATACACACACGCACTCACTCACTCAGCTGCCCAGAGTTCTATTGGGCTGATCTGATTTACTGGTCTTTGGCCGTGGGACAATCCAACAGGAACAATAGACATGTGATTGGTTGTCCTGCAGACGCCAAGGACGAGGTGTGTTTGTGAAAGTGTGTGTCTGTCTTTTATCCCCCTTCTAGTAGGCTATCAACCAGAGCCAAAACGTACAACTATCCTCTATATTGGTACATTCTTATTGCCATTCTTACAAGGACATAACTGTCTTGGAACATTGGTGCCAACATGGCATCCATGAAAACTGTAAAACTCAAACAGTACAGTACAGTACCATTAGGCCTCTGGATACTCTAGCCATGAGAACTCAAGTGTGTGTGTTTCCATGCGTCCCTCTCCGGTGTCTCCCTGGGGTGTTTCCAGCCAGCCTCATTACGTTTAAATTACCTCCCGTAATGTCCCGTGTGTGAATGTGTGTGTGTGATTGTGTCTGTTTACATGTGTAAGTATGTTGTAAGTGGCTGCCAGTCCCCTGCTGTGTGTTTAAGTGAAATTAGTGCAGGCATGCGCTGCCTGTGAAAGAAACCATTATCCATCTAAGGACCCCAGACATCTGGGCCCACTCCACCCAGCATGCAGCCAGCCCGCACACTCACATGTGTACAGTATGTGTGTGTGTGAGAGAGATGAAGCTGTGTGAAAGGGGGTCCTGGGAGAAAGTCCTGAGTCAGGACAGCGTTCCGCTAACAGCCTTGTCTCCATAGCAACATGAGCTGGCTCATCCGTCCGTCACAAAGGCATTCAAGGAGGACAGGTTTTATATAGCCTTAGCCCGCATGCCCGGCCCGTTACCCTGGAAACACTAATGTCACAGGACTCCCGTAACATTTATCCCTGGGCCTCTGACACACACACCCACTCGGGACGTCCGGTACCGTAAACTTCCCCCAGTGTGAGTTCTGATTATACCTAGCCCCGCCCCCTTTCTCTCTCTCTCTCTTTCTCTCTCACTCTCTCTCTCTCTCTCTCTCTCTCAGGACAACGAGGGAAAGTGTCTGTCTCTCATCTGAGATCACATCAGGTTAAGTGTGCATTCTCCCCTCTCCTCCTCCCTGCTCAAACACACACACACACACACAAACAGACTCGCACACAATTGCAAATATTGACCGTGTGGATGTTTCTCTTTCAGGGCAGTGTATGTGGTCAAGTTGCGGCGGTCTAGTTGTTTGGGTGTCAGGTTACAATTGCATGGTTCAGGTCTGGACACTATATCTTGACATGACCTTGACGACCACATGACCATGACCTAGCTCAACTGTGCCTCAACCGTATTTGCAGAGGATATCTTCACATACTATATGAGCAGAATTCTCTCTCTCTCTCTCTCTCTCTCTCTCTCTCTCTCTCTCTCTCTCTCTCTCTCTCTCTCTCTCTCTCTCTCTCTCTCTCTCTATTCACTCCCTGTTGATAGAAGGTGGTTGGTTACTCAGTAACAGGGGTCTCTGTCTCCCCCTGACCCCTCTCTGCCCCAGCCTAGAGGTCAACCCTCCCACTCTCCCTCCCTCTGAACGCATCCCACTACTCATCCCTCCTCATTTTCCTATGTTCTGTCCAAAGACCAGACAAACAACAACATCCTGATCTGTGTTGGAATACATCATTAGTAGAACTGTGTAAAAACTTGGCATGAGTGGCTCTGTATGTGGGTGTGTGTATTGCATCAGGTGGCATATATTGACAGTATACATTTCCTCTAGAGGAATCAGGTATTGTGAGTATTGACTGTGTGAAATAACTAGGCCTGATGAGAGCCAGATATTTGGGAGAGAGATGATGGTGTCCAGGAGTTTAGTGTGGTGAGGTGGATGAGAGGCAGGAGAGAGGGATCAGGGGTGTAGGGGGGTGTCATGAGAGGGGTGTCAGGGGTTAGGCCCGTAAATGAACAGCTGAGTGCTATGATTTAGTCGGTATAAAAGCAGTCCAACTGTCATAACAAAGGGCCCTTACAGAGAGGAGGGACCCACAGACAAAGGGGAGTCAGTCAGTTGACCCCCAGAGCCCCCCCACACACACACACACACACACACACACACACACACACACACACACACACACATACACACACACACTGCTCTGATGGCAGACAAAGGGGAGTCAGTGCCTCCCCCCCTTCAGGGGCCACTAGAGAGGGTCAGAGACAGACTGGGCTCTGAGGGGTGTCCCTCTGTTACCTTTCCAGAATCTTCTGAGTCCTCTCCCCCCGTCTGTCCCTCAGTCCTCCTTCTAAAGCCCTCTGAAGCCTTTCATAAGGGCTGAGTGTGGCCTCTACATCCTATTGGTCTCATATTAATCACTCTTTTCTTCAGGGCCCAGGGGCATGATGATGGGACTACACTGAGCCCCCCTGACCCAGCCCCCTCTCCCTGCTGGGTCATTGTGCAGGGGATTTTGGAGCAGCTTTGGCTTATTCCAGCCAGCCAACACTCTCATCTATCTCTATCTATCTATCTATCTATCTATCTATCTATCTATCTATCTATCTATCTATCTATCTATCTATCTATCTATCTATCTATCTATCTATCTATCTATCTATCTATCTATCTATCTATCTATCTATCTATCTATCTATCTATCTATCTATCTATCTATCTATCTATCTATCTATCTATCTATCTATCTATCTATCTATCTATCTAATCTATCTAATCTATCTATCTATCATCACTAATACAATCACAGATACACACCCTCTAAAACACTCACAAAGAGTCAGGGGCGGACTGGGACAAGAAATCGGCCCTGGTATTTTATCCTTTTACAGCTGGTATTTTATCCACACCCACATCACTGCGCGCGCTGCCAACTCACCCCCATACACATCCTACTTAGACACAGGCAGTAGTGCTGACACATAACACATTGGCAGTACAGTCCAGCGTTTCTCAACCATTTCTGTACCAGTGACTGGCGAGACATGGTCCTCCTCCTCTTTTTTAACCAGCTCATGTTTACAACAAATACAATATGTGAAAACACCACTGGAGATACAACTCAGCACTACAACTGTGCCTCTGCTCTAGCCATTTTGTTTACCGCCCTGTTGTGCTGTCTATCTGTCTCAGCATCTTCTCTGATGTCACTCTGTGCTTCTTATTGTTCTCTGTCTGTCTGTCTGTCTGTCTGTCTGTCTGTCTGTCTGTCTGTCTGTCTGTCTGTCTGTCTGTCTGTCTGTCTGTCTGTCTGTCTGTCTGTCTGTCTGTCTGTCTGTCTGTCTGTCTGCTTAAGCCTTATATGTTATAAAAGCTAACGACTTAGGCTATATTGCTAATTGGTGCCTGTCCTGTGTTCCCCTGAATCAACACCTACCCTAAGTGTTAATTACTATTACAGGGCTCCAGACTAACACTTTCCCCTGGTGTCACTAACTTTTACAGTTGGTGGCACCAGCCCATGATTTGGTCGGACCCAAGTCATGAGTAATCATTTCAGAAAGTAATTTATAGTGATATATTAAGAAGTATAACAGACTACTGAGGTGTTCAAGAAACAAGTTGTTTAATCTAACATGTCCAAACAGGAATGCATGATTCAAGATATTTTGATGCGCAACCTAATATTGTGATTATCATGAATTTCGGGTTGACAATTAGACTATTGTTTCTATTTTACTGTCAAAATAGGACTGCAGATTTTCCTGATGATTTTTTTGTTCTTGAGAGATGAATTACATAGATCTTTATATGCACTAGCTAATATCATAGGCTAATTAATTTGGGGAAGAGGAAGTGGAAACTCAAAAGACATTAACTAGATTGCTAACTCTAAATATAATACCCACTGCTAGTAGCCATGTATTCATCCAACAGTAAGTTTAATTTCCTAAAAAAATGTAGCAGTTGTAGGCTACTACCCATAAGACCTATAGGCTGGTGCTCATTTCACGTGCGCCACTCCACATCTCAAAGCCATATCAAATATATTGGCTGTAAAATAGTTGCTATTGAGCTGAATATTGAATATACCTAAATATACCTACAGAAAGCTGAGACCCTCCTCTCTTTGACAGGGACAAGGGGATGAAGCTTCCAAAGCTGTGTATTTCCCGCAACTGCATTTTGAAATGTTATACAATGAGAACACATTTTTCTCTTGAGGGCATGGGGGGAGAGGAGAGTGGCTTGCTCATTACAGCAGCAGGCCCCAGCGAGGGCACAGGGGCGGGGCAGACACTTTAATTTCAGGAATCATGAGCATAATACACTTCACTGTTTGCAGGCACTGTTTCAATTTTTTTATGATCCATGTTCGTGGCTGTCTAATTGAAGACAGAGTGAGAGTCAGAGCAGGACTCTTTGCTGATGCCGTATTTGACTTTGAATGTGAGTTTGCGTGACCTCAACTCAGCCTAACAGAAAACCAGGCCGGCCCATCTTGGTAGGGGGGCTGGCCATTGCCCACTGATCAGCTAAAGGATTCCGGGCGCCGATGACATGGATGTCGATTAAGGTAGCCCCCCGCACCTCTCTGATTCAGAGGGGTTGGGTTAAATGCGGAAGACACATTTAGGTTGAATGCATTAAGTTGTGCAACTGACTAGGTATCCACTTTCCTTTCCTATAGATTAGTATAACAGAAAAATTGTGCAAAAATCAAATTTTTTTAAATTGTATTTTAAATTGTTTTATTTTATATAAAAATAATAATTTTGTCTGTGCCAATTTTGACCAACCTACCTGTAGGACCTGACTGAATACATAGTTCATAGTTTAGTTATAGGACTACAATTACCAGTGTTCATTAACGGAAGTAACGTTAACATCCGAACTGAGATGGATAGGCTAGTTAATAGATAGCTTAGCTGACAGCTATGTGAATTAACAATGTAACTTTATAATACTTATTAAACCTTGTTAAACGATAATACAAGTTGTGATCATTAGCCTGAGACACTCCTATACCTCGCAACAAAACAATTGTCCAGCCCATCTGGCATTTGCCAGAATTGCCAGATGGCCAATCTGCCCCTGCAAAGAGTTACTAAGAAACATTGCCCAAAGATGCACAAAATGGTTAAACTTTTTTCTTCCAGAATATAGTGCATGATTTTTGCTCATCCCCTTCATCCCCTCTCCGCTCCCTCCCCTCCTCTTTCACACAGGTCTACTAGGGTGTAATAGGATTGGGTGTTGCTCTGACCCTGCTCTTTGTATTGCTGTCTCTCTCTGCTCTCTCAGTGTGCTTGATCCTGATCCTCAGAGCCTCAAAACACACAGGAGCTTTCACCAGGGTTTCACCAGGCTTTCACCAGGGTTTCACCAGGCTTTCACCAGGCTTTCACCAGGCTTTCACCAGGGTTTCACCAGGCTTTCACCAGGCTTTCACCAGGCTTTCACCAGGGTTTCACTAGGCTTTCACCAGGCTTTCACCAGGGTTTCACCAGGCTTTGACCAGGGTTTCACCAGGGTCTCACCAGGCTTTCCCCAGGTTTCACCAAGGTTTCACCAGGGTTTCACCAAGGTTTCACCAGGGTTTCACCAAGGTTTCACCAAGGTTTCACCAGGGTTTCACCAAGGTTTCACCAAGGTTTCACCAGGGTTTCACCAAGGTTTCACCAAGGTTTCACCAGGGTTTCACCAAGGTTTCACCAGGGTCTCACCAAGGTTTCACCAGGGTTTCCCAACACTTTAAGAACCAGGGGCTGCCTGGGTATGGTTCTCCTTCTATTAAAACTGGTGTCAGTTTACCCTCTAAGCCAGGGACTAGTCAGCAACTGGTTAGCAACGTCCCAGGGAGGGATGGTCACTGTTGAGGCATGATGTGACTGGAGTCTCACTCTAACTTTCATTTATTATTAAATGGAGGTCACCACCCCATTACACACACACACACACACATGCGTGCACACACACACAAACACACACACCTCCCCCCCAGTCGCTGCTTTAGATCTCTGACCCAGAGGGGGGTGTCAGTCACCCCAGAGAAGCCTTTCACTTCCTGGTGACCCCACTCTCCCAAAGGTAAAATCTGGTTATTTAACAACTAGATCAAGAGAAAGTGGATTGTGGAGAACTAAGGGTTGGATACTAGGTATCAAAACTGCACTTTTCTCAACAAGAACTCTCTCTCTCTCAATTCAATTCAATTAAAAGGCTTTATTGGCATGGGAAACATATGTTTACATTGCCAAGCAAGTGTAATAGATAATAAACAAAAGAGAAATAAACAATTAAAAATGAACAGTAAACATTACACTCACAAGTTTCAAAGGAATAGACACAATTTAAATGTCATATTATGGCTATGTACAGTGTTATAATGATGTGCAAATAGTTAAAGTACAAAAGGGAAAATAAATAAACATAAATATGGGTTGTATTACAATGGTGTTTTTTCTCTCACTGGTTACCCTTTTCTTGTCTCTCTCTCTCTCTCTCTCTCTCTCTCTCTCTCTCTCTCTCTCTCTCTCTCTCTCTCTCTCTCTCTCTCTCTCTCTCTCTCTCTCTCTCTCTCTCTCTCTCTCTCTCTCTCTAATGTTTATCCACATTTCTCCAAACATCACATTTCAAAGTGTTTTTGATAACCTGGGTTGCTCTTCCTGCTCCGCATCGTTCTGTTTCTCCAAACATCACATTTCTAAGTTAATGGTTAAGGTTTTGGATAGGGTTAAAACATTAAGTTTAGGCATTCATTCCCAAAGGTTAAGGGTTAAGGTTTGGGACAGGGTTAAAACAAAAAAATAAGAACCATCACTACGGATCTGGAGTCATGAGATAGACTTGAGCTTACTTGATGGTAATAGCGCTCACTGTTGCCCCTAGTGGCCGGTTTTGAAGGCATTTCCCAACGTCCTCAGGGCGTCCAATTTCGAAGTCAATCTTGAGCAATCTGGCAGGTGAGACAACCACATATCATGGTCAACTATACAGGATGCGGACATTCCATTCCAGCTAAACATGGATATACAGTATAGCATTCTGCAAAAAAACACATTTTCATACACGTTTAAAACATATGAATAAAAAGATCTGAGAACAGTAATATTATACACACACACATGAAGGTACCCATCAGTAATAATTTCTGATGGAAAAACACAAATGTGAAAAATTCTAAATAAACTCTTCAAATACTGTAGATCTATGACTTGGCTTCATCCCAAAGACAACAGTCTGTATACTGTATACTCGGAACAGCCCCCTATCAGAAGCACTTATCTCATGGAGAAGAAATCACATAGTTGTCTCTAGCTGTGAAGGTTAGCACAAGAATTCCCTGCATGAACCACACTCAGTGTGAAAACAACAGTGTGAAAACAACATCCAGCCAGCCTGGCTTCCCTTGCTGTGTTTCCCTGGTCCAAGCCAGAGTCATTGGGCCTGTGTGGGGAGCTGTCTGAGGCACACACACAGATGCGGACACACAAACACGAACACACACAGGCAGCTACACAAACCAAATACACACACACCTGGACTCAATTTGGTTTATTCCCCTGTTTTCTGGGGGCACTGAACCATGTCACCCCTCGCTGTCACCGCAGCTCAACCAGACGGATTTATTGCGGACATCTCCCTGACCACACACACACACACACACACACACACACACACACACACACACACACACACACACACACACACACACACACACACACACACACACACACACACACACACACACACACACACACACACACACACACACACACACACACACACACACACACACACAGGGCCTAGGGACTGCTGTGAGTGGCAGTGTGAGTGGAGAGCAGGAATGAGAGAGGAGGTCTTTAAGAGTCCTGTGGTGAGGCTTTTCCCTCCCCGGCACTTGCCTCCCAGCCTCACAGTCTCTCGGCCTCCCAGCCAATCTAGAATGTGTTATATTTACACCCTGCCCTTAATGTGGTGTGTGTGTGTGTGTGTGTGTTTGTAGTCACCTAGGAGAGACGAGAGAGAAAGAGAAAGAGAGAGAGAGACAATATACTATAGACACGATTTACAGTACGAGTCAAAAGTTTGGACACACCTACTCATTCCAGGGTTTTCCTTTATTTTTACTATTTTCTACATTGTAGAATAATAGTGAAGACATCAAACTATGAAATAACACACATGGAATCATGTAGTTAATCTGATGCAGCACTCCATCACTCTCCTTCTTGGTAAAATAGCCCTTACACAGCCTGGAGTTGTGTTGGGTCATTGTCCTGTTGAAGAACAAATGATAGTCCCACTAAGCCCAAACCAGATGGGATGGTGTATAACTGCAGAATGCTGTGGTAGCCATGCTGGTTAAGTGTGCCTTGAATTCTAAATAAATCACAGACAGTGTCACCAGCAAAGCACCCCCACACCATAACACCTCCTCCTCCATGCTTTACGGTGGGAATTACACATGCAGAGATCATCCGTTCACCCACACCGCATCTCACAAAGACACGGCGGTTGGAACCAAAAATCTCAAATTTGGACTCCAGACCAAAGGACAAATTTCCACCGGTCTAATGTCCATTGCTCGTGTTTCAGCAGGTCTCTTCTTCTTATTGGTGTCCTTTAGTAGTGGTTTCTTTGCAGCAATTTGACCATGAAGGCCTGATTCACGCAGTCTCCTCTGAACAGTTGACGTTGAGATGTGTCTGTTACTTCAACTCTGTGAAGCATTTATTTGGGATGCAATTTCTGAGGCTGGTAACTCTAATGAACTTATCCTCTGCAGCAGAGGTAACTCTGGGTCTTCCATTCCTGTGGAGGTTCTCATGAGAGCCAGTTTCATCATAGCGCTTGATGGTTTTTGCGACTGAACTTGAAGAAACTTTCAAAGTTCTTGAAATTTTTCTGTATTAACTGACCTTCATGTCTTAAAGTAATGATGGACTGTTGTTTCTCTTTGCTTATTTGAGCTGTTCTTACCATAATATGGACTTGGTCTTTTACCCAATAGGGCTATCATCTGTATACCCCCCTACCTTGTCACAACACAACTGATTGGCTCAAATGCATTAAGAAGGAAAGAAATTCCACATATTAACTTTTAAGTGACTACCTCATGAAGCTGGTTGAGAGAATGCCAAGAGTGTGCAAAGCTGTCATCAAGGCAAAGGG